>NC_054377.1:42112350-42319850 GCF_017654675.1 Xenopus laevis
CAACTGGAGTGAAGTAAAAAAGCTTTTATGTAAAACAGCTAGCAAATTACTTTAACAATCAAAGGTTGGAGTGTCAACAAATGTGTTCCTAATGAATACCTAATAGTTTGTTTTACTTAACAGTTGTTTGGCACTCTTTAAACAACATTAGTATGTATTAAGAGCTGCAAGATGTTTGGCATTTCTAAACTATGCCAACATATTTAGTATTATATGGAAAGTTGAAACAATATTTTATATTATATATATAACAAAAATTTGCCAACCACCACTTATTTGACCAGATTTTGCTGTAGACTGATGAATTGTGCAGAATATAGGAGTTGTATGTGCTTTCAGGGAAGGCAGTAAAACATTCATCAAATACATATTTGTGTCACAAATAAATTTGAGTGTTGACTGTATGAAATTGCTTTCTTTTTTTTGTAACTTAAATTTTTATTTGTATAAACACAGAGTACAGGCAAAATGAAAATACATCTAAGACCATATGCATGGTCTATTGCAGCGTAGGATATCCATTACAATGCAGTCCACATCAATCTGCTATTTAAAGGTTCAGAGTCCAGACCCTGCATTGGTGCAATGGTTAAAATCAGTAGACATTTCTTATCAACTTTTGAACATGGATATTTCAATGCCTGATACAAGATAAACAGCAAATAAAACAATGTGAAAACCAATTGACAATTACTAGCATCAAAACAAATAGCTGAGAAAAGAAAAACTTGGAAGAAGAAAAAGAAATGAAAATGAAAAGAAAAGTAGACTCTAATATTTGCACTAATCAGCACTCAAAACCCTAAGTTATCTGGATCTAACCTTTTAACCCGCATCTACACCTAGCAACTGCTAATAAGTGGCCCTTGAATCCATAGGAAATCTTATTGATGTCTAAGATCCCAAGTCGACCAGACCTTCAAAAATTGGGGAATTCTATTCCTTATAAAGGCGATCGAATGTTCAAATTTCTTATTACTCTCTACCCGTTCATTTATTTCTGACCAAGAAGGGATATCCACAGATTTCCATTTGGAAGCTATGGACAGGTGAACTACCGTCAAAATATGATTGAATAGTTTCTGCACATGTTTAGGCTGTCGCTCAAAAGGCTTCCCCAGGAGGAAGGTCAGACTCTCTAACCGGATATTGACATGCGTCAATTTTTCAAGTAGTTTCTGAACTTCTATCCACAAAGGCCTTATCAATGGGCACTCCCAAAATATATGATAAAGTGTCCCCTCCATATTACAGCCTCTCCAGCAATCCTGTGATGCTGCAGGGAAAATTTTATGCAGTCTGGAGGGGGTAAGATACCAAAACATTAGTATTTTATATATGTTTCTCTTTGTTTTACACAGGTAACACTACCTTTAGCATTGAGCCAGATGTCTGACCAATCCTCCAGGGGAATTTTGTAACCTAATATCGTTTCCCATCTCTCCATATATTTATGTTTATATCCTGATGTGACTAAAGGATCATTAACTAATTTATATACTTTTGATATTAGCCCTTTCTGAGGTAAACCCTGTACCGCTATACATTCAAATTCTGTGGGACTCTGCTCCTTAAAGGCCAACATATAGGGGGTTAAAAAATGCAGTATCTGAAAATACAGGAACCAAGGTATAGGGGTGTCTAATGCCTTCATTTTGATTTGCTCCAATGTAAGCACTGTTGTAAGAGATGAACTAACCATATCTGAAATTTGAAATAATGAAAAAGGTTCTTGCGGGTGACAAATCATGTGTGTCATTGCCAGGGGAAATGCTGGGTTACCCAGTATTGCCGTCACTGGGGAGTAAGGAGAAGCCAATTTGTACTTGACCCTCAACTTTTTCCAGAGATCTAACGTAAACCTCGTTGTTTTTAACATCGGAATTTTAGGTAAAGTGACACCTAAAGTAGACCAAAACCATGCATTAGGATGGTATGGGAGGAATTGAGTCCGTTCTATATATGCCCACTGAGAATTAGGGGCCCAAGAGGACCAAGCTAAAATTTGCCTCAATTGAGCTGCCTCATAGTATTGACGCAATACCTGGACCCCCAACCCGCCTTGAACCACAGGGGCAGTCAACGTTTGTTTATTGATTCTATTGCCTTTATTTCCCCATATGAATTTGTGAATCCCCGCCTGCAACTCCCCAAAAATTTTTTGGGGGATTGGAACAGGGAGGGCTTCAAATAAATATAAAAATTTAGGAAGGACACTCATTTTTATTGCACCTATCTTACCGAGCCATGATATTGAGTATTCACTTCATTTAATCAAAGTAGCTTTAATCTTCTGAGCTAAAGGAACAAAAGTTTGCTTAAATAAATTCTCATATATCGGGGTAATTTTAGTGCCCAAGTAGGAAATATAGTCCTTTCTCCAATTATATTTATATTGAGATTGTAACCCAGCTATTGTGGAAGCCGATAAGGACAAAGGAAGGGCTTCTGTCTTAGACATATTCAACTTATAGCCAGAGATCCTTCCATAACGATCTAACAGGTCGTGCAGAACTGGGAGAGAAGAGAGAGGGGAGGTCAATGTCAAAATCACATCGTCAGCATATAGTGCTATTTTGCTATAAGTCAGGCCTACCGCCACGCCTCCTATATTAGGATCGTTCCTAATATTAGCTGCTAATAGCTCTATGCTTAATGCATAGAGCAAAGGGGAAAGGGGGCAGCCCTGTCTTGTCCCATTTGAAATTATTATTGGCGACCTTTGTTGGGTGGGCATCTTCAAGTAGGTGCTAGGAGTAGTATATAGCGCCTTTAATGCAGTCAGATATGGGCCTTCAAAGTTTAGGTGCGAGAGTAAATCAAACATGTATGACCAATCCAGGCGGTCGAAAGCTTTCTCTGCTTCCAAACTTAATATCAGGGCTTCTTGCCCACTTTTTTGCAGTATATCAATTATGTTGATCACCCATCTCGTATTGTCTCCCGCCTGCCGACCTAGAATAAACCCTACTTGGGGGCAAATTCACTAAGCGCCGAAGCGCCGAACGCTAGCGTTAATTCGCTAGTGTTTGGCATTTTCGTTACTGCGCAAATTCACTAACGAACGCTGGCGTAGTTTCGCTAGTGTTACTTCGCACCCTTACGCCTGGCGAATTTTCACTAGCGATGTAACTACGCAAATTCACTAACTTGCGCAGTGTACTGAACGCTACCTTTTACGCTAGACTTCCTTCGCCACCTCAGACCTGGCGAAGCGCAATAGAGTAGATAGGGATTGTTTCAAAAAAAGTCAAAATTTTTTCTAAGTCCCAAAAAACGCTGGCGTGTTTTCTACATTATGGGTGATAGGCTGAAAAAGATCAAAAATTTTTTTGGGGCTCCCCTCCTTCCCCCCTACATTTCCTGACTCATGGCAACTTACCTAGACAGTGGGCACATGTGTAGGGCAAAATAAAATTTTTATTTGATGATTTGAAGGTTTTCTAGGCATTTGTAGTGCTGATACGTATTCCTCCATTGAAATTTGAATTTGGCGCCGTATGCAAATTAGCCTTCGCTAGCGTAACTTCGCTTTACATAGCGAATCAACGCTAGCGCAACTTCGCAACCTTACGCTACCCCTGAGCGCAACTTCGGATTTTAGTGAATTTGCGGAGCACTTGCGAAACTACGCCTGGCAAAGTGCGGCGAAGTGCGGCGAAGTCGCACCTGGCGCAACTTCGAATCTTAGTGAATTTGCCCCTTGGTCTCTATCAATAAGGCTGGGCAAAATAGGTGCTAGTCGATTAGCCAAAATTTTGGAATATAATTTAAGATCAGAATTTAAAAGTGCAATCGGCCTGTAATTTGCACAATATGTGGGGTCCTTACCTTCCTTTGGTAACAAAGTCAACTAGAAGTAAGCATGGAGGGGGGGATCAAAGAACCCTGCATAAAAGTATTGAAGAGTTCCACTATATATGGGGCTAAGGTTTTAAAATACAATTTATAGTATTGATAAGGATATCCATCAGGGCCTGTGGCTTTACCCACAGGAAGGGTTTTCAACACATCTGACACCTCCTCTAACGTAATATTATTATTCAGAATGTGGAGATCATCTTCACTTAACTTTGGTAAATTTGCAGTTTGAAAAAGGTCTCCAACTGCTGTGGCGAGGTAGTTGGATCAACTGTAAGATTATATAGAGTGCTATAGTAGGAATGGAATTGCTTTGTAATTTCATCCAGGTTATAGAGCGATTGGCCTGAATTGTTCTTAATAGACTTAATCGTCGTTTGTGCCTTCTGGTCCTTTAGTTTCCTTGCTAACAAAGTATGTTGTTTGTTACCTTTTTCGTAGAACAGCTGCCTAGTCCAGACCAGGGTTTTTTCTGCTTCTTTCAGTTTCAAATCCCTCAATTCACTATGAATTGATACAATTTCATTGAGCACTATGTTGGAATTATCCATATTATACTGTGTCTCCAATTGTGCTAACCGGACCAAAAGGGTTTGTACAGTACTTGCTGCCTCATAGCTTTTTTCTTTGCTGTTGCAAATGCAATAATGCTCCCCCTTATTGCTGCTTTATGAGCTTCCCACAACGTGGAAATATCCTGTACTGAACCAGTATTAATTTGAAAATATTCCTTTAGAGCTCGATCAATCTCATCAAACGAATCTTTATCATTGAGTAACGTCTCATTAAGTCTCCAATGAGACATTTTTTTAGGAGATTGCGCCAGGTCTAGCGTGAGCCGAATAGGCGCATGATCCGACCAAGTTATAGGAAGGATATCCACAGTATAAGGGATTCGAAGGCACGATTGTGACAACAAAAAATAATCTAACCGAGAGTGCACTCTATGCGCAGCAGAATAAAATGTATAGTGTCTGCCCGTAGTATGATCTAAGCACCAAATATAACGGAACTGGATGTATAAATCATCTAAATTCTTTAGAGAGCGAGCGAGAGTGTGAATCTGGGGACGGATGAGAGCGATCCTCCGATTGTATCAGAGGAATATTAAAATCCCCTCCAAAAATTGTTTATGTAGTTTGAAATGAGGAGAGCTTATTGCATAACTTCTTAAAAAATGTACCCTGTCCCTTATTGGGGGCATATACATTCACTACTAACAAAGAAATACCACCCAGAGTGCCTTCCAAAATTAAGTAGTGCCCATTTGGATCGCTAATAGTGTTAGATACTTGCAAAGGGCAATCTTTATGAACTATTGTTACAACTCCCGCTTTTGCTTGAGTGGCAGATGCATAATAAGCTGTAGGATACAACCTAGAATATAATTTATGAGGTTTAAGCTGTGAAAAATGAGTTTCCTGTAATAAAGCTATATCAGCCTTCTGAATTTTAAGCTCTTTTAAGGCTAGTAAGCGTTTTATAATAGAATTTAACACTTTACAGTTTAAAGACACAATGTTCACCATAGCTAAAGCAAGTAAAAGCAGCAAATGTCATACAATATGTATAAAGCAGTCTTAACGCATTTTTGACCAATCAGCCAGTAACAGAGTTTGGAATCCACATCAGTCATATTCAATACAATGAGTCTACCCATAAATGTCAAATGTCTATATCAGCAAATTGGTATAAGGAGAAAATATGTTCATTTCAGTTCAGTGTAAACAATACCCAAACTATAAGGGAGCTCACATAGCTTCCAATGGGGGGAAGGAAGCCCAGTACCAATCTCGGAACAAAACTTCAGCCGTGAATTCTATGGCGCTGTCCAGGAAAAAAAAGGAGACATCCTTCTAAAAGGAGAGTGGGATCACAATGGTCATTGAACTATAAGTGAACAGTGTACCAAACAACCTTGACCATATATATAAATCAATCTCCAGCCGGGGACCCCGTATTCGATGATGAAGATAAGGCCAATCATTGTTGCGGAGAAGATCCTGATACCTGTCACCATTGCGGTTGTAATGGAGGAATCGACATTGGCTCTCTAGCTGGGCTGCGCTGCTGTTTACGCTGTAGCCCGAGCACTTCCAAAAATTGACGCTATCTGTCAAGATTCTGAAGAATATACGTTTGCCCTTTGTGGTGTGCAACAAGCTTGAATGGGTATCCCCATCGGTAAGCTATTTTATGATCCCTTAATATCTGCGTCGTCGGTTTCAGTTCCCGTCGTTTACCCAATGTGATGGGGGAAAGGTTTGCAAATATCTGCAGCTTATGGTTGCGATAATCCAAAATTGACAATGCCCTTGTCTGTGACAAAACTGCCTCACGTTGCTCAAAATAATGAAAACACACAATCACTTCGATTGGAGGAGTGTTAGACGGATGTTTAGGGCCTAAAAAGCGGTGGGCCCTATCAAATTGCCAGGCCCCCAGGCCTATCGCAGGGCAAATCCCAGTAAAGAGACCCTTCAAATATTGTCCAATTTCTGGATGAGGAATCTCCTCCGGGACTCCCCTAATACGCAAATTCTGTCTTCTCGACCTATTTTCTAGGTCCTCACATAAGCTTTTCAACTGTGTGATTTCCTCTTTAAGCCCCATTTTCCTAGTCCAAAATAACAAACCTCTGGGTCAGGTCATCTGTAATTGATTCTAATGTATCAGTGCGATCGCCCAATTCTCTTAATTCGGAGTGCACCTCTTTAACAGCCAGAGCAACTGCCTCTGAAATCGTCTTAGAAAGTGTGCTGGTAAGGCTCTGCTGAAATTGAGCTAACTGCGTAGTAAGAGCGTGCATCGTGACCAATGCTTCCCCTGGACTATCTACAGCAGCCGAGGAAAGCGAAGTAGGTAATGTCTGACCTGTATTTCGACGTGCGTCCGTTTCTTGCCCACAACAGTGCGATTCTGGGGAAGAGGCAGGTTTGTCTGAAGCCAGCATGCATTCTGGTGTGGAGCCGCCATCTTGGCTGTGTGCACTGCGGTTCGGTTTTTGCAGATAAGGCGACATAGTTACCCGCTGCTCTTTCGGTTTCCTCCTGTTCATCATCTTGGTCCCAACGTTCTCCTCTACTTTTTACCTCCCAGAGATAAAAAATTGCGTTGTCCTGCTTATGTTCTGGGGGAATTAACAGTCTCGTCTCCCAGAGCTCCTGAACTTAGCGTGCGCTCGCTATCATGGCTGGCCACGCCCCCGAATGAAATTGCTTTCTGTTCCAGAACATGTTCTCTTCACCATGAGGGGGCAATAAAGCCACATGAATACAATCTTTTGCACCCATGACGTTAGGAAGACCTCCTCAGACTAACTTTCAGCCACACCTGTCTGATGTTAAGAAAATTGATAAATAGATGACATATTTTTTAAGAGCTTGGAGAACTTAAGTGGATTGGGACATGCCACTGACAAGACCTTCTGATGACTGAGAGCTGCCAGAAAATGACAGGTTGCCAATGACTTAGTGAAGCCTGGAACTGCCCTTTTTGTAGGTGCCATATGATCAATATCATTTTTGATAAGCTCATAGAGATCCATGAGACACTGGCTATTAAGTTGATATCTATCAATGACTTCAGCCTCCCCTAAGCCAGCCAGCAAGACCCTGGTTCTACAGTATATAGCCTTAGGGTACATTCAGGAGCAACAGGAGTAGATGCCGCAGCAACTACTAGTGGATCCTCTGCTGAGCGGTGTGATGCAGTAGGGGAAGCAACAGCCCTTCCTTCTAAGCTGCAATTTACAGTAAAGTCTCCTCACTCTTCTAAGTTGATTTCTCTTCTCCAGCACCAGACACATCTGAGCCAAATAAGAGCACCAAAATTCTGCATGACGTTCGGCAAGTAGCCAAGGAGTGAAGGGTTTTTATAGTCCTGTTTGCAACACTTTCAGATCTGGGTCTTAAAAACAATATTGAAAATGAGCTTAGCACATTCAACTTGCAAAGATAAAAGGTTAACAATCGATTTAAAGGGAAATGATTAAAAATGATTAATGATGACAATTGTTGAAAGGTCAATTTAGGATTTCTGTGGAAATGTTTTAGTTAACATATAAGATGTTTATATTTTAATCACATCAATATCTTTTCAACGGTTTGTCTTCATAGCTTTGGAATGTGACCAATAATCCAGAAGGCAAAATATATTGACATTGTGAGGTTGAACATTATAGTGTTATTGGCAGTTGAATACAAATTGGAGTTTATGTCAGTCCCTTTCCAAGTCAACTTGTAGTCTACCATTTCAAACACTGGATGTTTGCTAGGGTCCAAAAGAAATAAAGTGATGTAGCACTAGTAAAGTGTTATTCATTAATGAAAATGGAAGAAATAAAAATTGGTCATATATTTTGAATCAATCTATTTTTTAAAAACATTTGGACATGTGAAAGCATGTTTAAAACACTTGTGCAATTAAGTGCATGTGTGAGAACAGAAGATGGAAAGAGGGCACAAAGGCTTTAACGATAGGAGAAAGAGCATTTCTGTCAGTTAAAAGTGGCATAAGAGAAACCGCAAGATAATGCAAACCGCATGATAATGCAAACAACTTCATTTGGTTAGCAGTTTTGGGTTGAATTGAATTGTGAAAAGTAAGCTCTCCCGGCACTTGCAATGGGCTGTTAGGTAGTGAAAACATAGGTAACGCAAAGACATATCAGTTAATGCAATAAGTGTTTAGCATAAATGAATTGTAGTTGACATATGAAAAGGCACACTTATCATATGAAATGTAGAATATGGTATTGAATTGAATCGAGCACATTGTTTGGAAAAAAGAAGAGTATTCTTGAAGAAAACATTTAACTTACCTGATTCTCAGTCTTTTATAGAATATGGAGACAAGCTTTGTGTTCAATTAATTAAACATACATTGCATTTTTTTCATATGAGAGTTATATTTTATCTCAATATCTAGGAAAGTGCAAATGCATGTCATTGCTGCCCTTTAATGTCTGCTCAACAGGGCTCTAATGGATCAAATCACTTTGGGCATGGCGAGTGACTTTCCAGAAATGATTAGAAGCTGGGATAAGTGATCTCCCTGATAGTGAGTATTCATTTACAGATGGACTGGTGGGCAGAAGGCTCATAGTGAATGGTGTGTTGCTAGCACATTAATGAAAAAAAAAATTCAGCTTCACAACAAACAAAAAGGAAATCCATTACTGTTCGGTTTTGATGAAAGGGCACAATAGAAAGAAATTTAGAGAAACTAACCAAATCAAGGAGATAGTCCAGGTGCACCAATACCAGCCCCTCAACATTGGATTGTGATTTGTAGTAAAAAATGGGTACTTAAGCACCAAGGAGGCCGATTTTCTAACAGACGTAGACTACAATTTGCTAGCAAAAGAGACCATTGCTAGTGCAGTTTTGCATCCTATTGCCAGGCAAATTTTCGCTCAGGCGAACAATCGTTACTACGCAAATTCAAATTAAAGTGCATACTTTCTCCAGAGTTTCCTTCTCAACCTTAGACCAAGCAAACTGATAAGATGAATCTTCATCCTCCTCAATCTTATGTTAGTGACATCATATCCTATATGCCAGAAACTCATAAAAGTTATAAAAAAAAACACTGGTGTTTTTTAATTTTTAAAGAGTGATTGCCTTCAAAAGTACTAACTATTGAAAATGTTTTTTTTTTATTATTCAAAGTTTTTATTGTTTTTCAACATGACAAGTAAAAAGGATGCGATAATCTATAACATAGTCACAGCGGCAGGTTTGTTTATGTCCAAATACATTAAGCAATTCTTCACATAACAATTTCAATGTCCGACCACAGCCTGTGATCTAACAGGCGTAGGTCTGGATGACAGCATTGGCCTTAGAGGCTCTAGTGAAGGAAAACCTGCCGTGCTCGAGATAGCTCAGTGTTATGCTATTCTCGTAGCTAGCGTGTAGGGGGGGAGGGAGAAACAGGTGTTAGAAGAGAAAAAAGAAGGAAAGGGTGAAGAAAAGGTAAGAAGAGAAACAGATATCCCAACGACAATGCATATTTACCGAATGACATCTTAATACCCACAGTGTTCAAATAGTTCCAGAGTCAGGGAAATGAGGCTCAAATTGGGTGTTTTCCAAGTATCGGGTCCACGGGTACCACTCCAGCTCCCCCTCATAGGCCCTGTCTAAGAGAATATGTCTGATGGATTCCATCGCGCGGATCCAGTTTACCTTGGCTATCAGTGATTGTAAACCAGGTAATTGTGGTCGCTTCCAATTAGAAGCTAGGAGGGATCTTGCTGCTGTCAAGATGTGTGTGGCTAATTTATGGGACAATTTAGAATTAATGTTCTCAATTTTCATGCCCAATAGAAAGGTATGTGGGGTAGCCGGGATAGTGCTATGTAGAATCTCGGAGAGCAGAGAGGCGACCATCTTCCAGAATTCCTGGGCTATTAAACAGGTCCACCATGTATGTAGGAAGGATCCTTGGGCACCACATCCTCGAAAACATGTAGCATGTTCCGGGTTGCCACTAAATTTACTTAAGCGTGTTGGGGTATAATACCAGAGATAGATGATTTTATATGCCCTTTCGCTGGAACATGCACAAATAGACGTTTTTTTTGCCGTTTCCCAGATATATAACCACGTCTTATCCGTAATTGGGAGATCCAGATCTGTTTCCCATTTAGTCATGTAAGGCTGACGTATGTCAGTGGTATCTGATGATATGCGGCCGTATAGTGTGGATATCAGATGTGTCGGGTATTTGTGGTTGAGACAGATGTTTTCAAAGTATGTCATAGGTTGGGCGTTCTGAGATTTGGTTTCGGTCTCCACATAGTGTCGGATTTGTAAGTAGCGAAAAAATTGGAGCTGGGGAATGTTATGTTTTTCCCTAAGCTGTTGGAATGAGAGAGTAACCCTATCTGGGCAGAAATCCGCTATAGTGACCATGTTCACATCTATCCACGGCTTAAAATCTAGGGGGTGGCATCCCGGGAGAAAGGTCTTATTGCAAAATATTGTCCTACATCTAGTGAAACGTGTGCTCAATTTCACCTTAAGGGCTATGGAATCCCATAAATCCAAAGCTTGTTGCGAGGAGGGCAAGAGGCCCTTGGGGATGTCTCTATGTGCTCTAGGAATCCAAAACAGGTGCGCCAATTGCATGGGCGCAGAGAAGTGGTTTTCAATCAACTTCCAATATTCTTCCGTAGGAGCGTGTATGTGCACCATGGATTCTAATCTACTCGCCAAGTAGTATCGATAGATATGTGGAACTCCAAGACCCCCTATTGTTATGGGTTTGGTTATAATCACCGACTTAATTCTGGGCCTCTTTCCTCCCCATACAAAGGCCGAAATAGCTTTTTGAAGCGAGAGAGCCATTTTTTCAGGGAAGTTAATAGGTAGAACCCTGAAGAGATATAGGAGTCTGGGCAATAGAGTCATCTTCACAGATGCAATTCTGCCAAACCAAGACAGGGAGTAAGTATGCCAGACAGATAGATCCTTCGTAAGCTTATCTATTAACATTGGATAATTAGCTTTGTATAAAGATTTGTAAGACGGAGTGAGATTGATTCCCAAATATTCTAGGTGATCGCTTTCCCATTTATAGTCAAAGTTAAGTTGGAGTAGCTTCAGTTCGGATTCGGGTATTGTTAAGGGGAGAGCATGTTTTTGAATTGATTTTATATCCTGAAATCTGTTGGAAACGTTCTAGGGTACGAAGTAGATTAGGTAGAGAAGTTTGGGGAGAAGTAAGTGTAAGGAGAATGTCGTCGGCAAATAAATTTATTTTATGTTCCTCAGTTGATATAGGGAAGCCTTTGATATCTGGGTTTTGTCTAATAGCATTGGCCAAAGACTCTAGGGATAATGCAAAGATTAATGGTGATAGGGGGCATCCCTGTCGTGTCCCTCCCCTGATCTCAATAGGTGTGGACAACAGGCCCATGCTAAGCACCTGTGCGGAAGGGGAGTCATATAGTTGCCTGAGCCCCGTAAGGAAAGGCTGTGGTATTTCCAACTTTTCGAGGACTGCAAACATGTATTTCCTGTCGAATGCCTTCTGTGCATCTAGAGACAATAGAAGGGAGGAAGTGGGAATCGTATGCGCTATGCTTATCAGATCGATCACCGTGCGTATGCCATCTGCTGCCTGTCGCCCTGGTATAAACCCCACTTGATCCCTGTGAACTAACTTGGAAAGTAGCGGAGCGAGTCTGTTGGCCAGTATTTTAGCGAATAGCTTGATATCAGTATTTATTAATGAAATCGGTCTATAGCTGTCACAATTACAGGGGTCTTTTCCTGGTTTTAAGATCATTGTTATGGTTGCCGATTGCATATGCTTTGTCAAGGGGGAGCCATCGAGGAGTGACTGAAAGAGATCTTTTAGGTGTGGGCCTAAAAGTGTAACAAATTTTTTGTAATACCTTGCCGTGTAGCCGTCTGGGCCTGGAACTTTATTCGATTTGGAAAGTTTAATCACATGTTCTATCTCCTCTTTTGCTATGGGTGCAGCTAGCATGTCCAGGTCGTCTGCAGTGAGCTGGGGTGGGTGCCATGTAGACAAGAAGTCGGATTCTCGGGCCAGGTGGGCTTGTGGGGCCTTATCTGCGGAGTACAATTCCGTATAGAAGGTACTAAACATATTGAGAATTTGTGTTGTGTCTCTCGTCACAGTCCCTGAGTGAGTTCTAATGGCATGGATAGTTTGTGTAGTGTGGAGAGCTCTTAGTTTGCGTGCTAACATTGTATGGGGCTTGTTTGCGTATTCGTAGTAGTGGTATTTAGTCCTACGCATTGTGTAGGCAGCTGTATCCGAAAGCAATTGTATTAGGTTCGTCCTAAGTTCTTGTATTTCCCTGTATTTTTCCGGGGTGGGGAGTTTTTTATGTGCTGTGGCTACATCGTGGAGTTTTTGGGATAACTGTGTAATCTTCTCTGCCTTGGTCCGCTTTTTTCGGGAAGCGTGTTTAATCAAGATTCCTCTAATTACAGCTTTGTGGGCATCCCATCTGATAGCGAGGGAAGTATCCGCCGGAGTGTTATTGTGGAAGTAATCTGTAATGGAAGTGGATATCTCCATACAGATATCCCTATCCAGCAGTAAGGAGTCATTTAGTCTCCAGTTCCCTCCTCCCCTGATCTTGTCCCATCTTTTGAAAAGTGTTTCCACCATACCGTGGTCTGACCAAGTAATGTCGTGAATTTTAACCGTGTGGATATAGTGTAATAACGTAGGTTTGGTGAGGATGAAATCTATACGTGAATAGGTGGCATGGACAGAGGAGTAGAATGTATAGTCTCTATCTATTGGGTGTTTCTCTCTCCAAACGTCCACTAATGCCTCCTCTTTCAGGTGGGTGTGAAGGTGTTTCACGTCTCTATCGCCTGTGCCAGTTAGCTTTGTGTCCAAAATGTCCCGAGATCTATCTAAATTGTTATTCAAGGTCGTGTTAAAATCGCCCCCCACAATGACTCTGCCCTCCAAGATTTCTGATAATTTTTTTAAAAAAATTCTGAAAAATTTCTGCTTTGAATTATTGGGGGCATAAACTGAAGCAAGTGTAGTCAGATGGTTCTGGAGGTGTCCCTTTAAGATGATGAATCGGCCATCGGGATCTATATACTGCTGTATAAGTTGAAATTTTACCTGTTTAGCGATAAGAATGGCTACCCCTCTCGTTTTCGAGGTCGAATTTGCCAAGTAAATCTGGGGGTAGTGTTTGGAAAGGTATTTGGGTGAGGAAGTTCTACTGAAATGTGTCTCCTGTAGCAGCAAGATATCAAGCTTTAATTTGGAATATTCAGTGAAGGCCACAGTGCGTTTTTGGGGCACATTGAGGCCATTGACATTGTGTGAGCCTACCTTCAGGTCAAATGAGCTGGGATCCGGGGGTACCCGTGCAGCCATCTCGGGAGAGTGTCGAGGGAGCAAGACGTCACTGCGATGATATGCTAGTGATAAAGAAAAGAAAAAATAAAGGAGGGGAAAACACTCAATGAGAAGTGTTGAAGACAGGAGGTAATGGAATCGCTTTGGTAAAACAGTAGAGAAAAAGTAGTAGGTAAGAGAAAAAGGAAAGGGGAAGGAAGAAAAACAGAAGTAAGAATGTAGTGATAGGTCAGAAGACAGAGAGGGGAGAAGGAGGGGAAGACAGACAATTAAATTGAGGAAGAAAAAAAAAAAAAAGAAAAAAAAAAACCAAGAGTACGTCAATCGACATATAATCTTCCGAAAAGGGAAGAGTGGTGAAGGTTCCTAAAAATAAAAATAAAAATAAAAAATACAGAAAAAAGAAGGGGAAGAGAGGGCAGGTTTGATCTAGGAAACCTTCAGCAGGTGGGGTCACGGAGTGGAGTCTAAAAGGGAAGCCAGTCCGCGCAGCCCACCCCATAATAAAGCTATCAATACCCTATATCAAAACGTCAAGATAATTTAACACAAATGGTGTTAAGTATTAGGAGATTCAATTTATAACTAACAAAAAAACATGTAAGCCATGTCAGCTGTAACTAGAGAATATCCACAAGAGAATCAACAGGTCCTCATAGTTGTAGGAGCACAATTGTCCAGAAAGTACCAAGGCATGGAAACATCAGAAATCCTTAGGTAAAGTCGTTTCAAGGCCCAACTAAAAAGCTGAACGGACCGACAGTATACGAACTTTAGGCTTCTCAGGCAGAGATCGTCAGAGTCATTAGTTCGGTAGCGAGCAACTTAGGGGGTACCCAGTGTCCCATCTGCCGAGTCCGAGGGCCCAGAGCTCAGCTTTTATCTGACCGCAATGTATGAATGGAAGTGGTATATGGGCCATCTAGGTGTAGCTGTAGTCAGGCATCAGCAACAAGTCAAAGGTTTGGTGCAATGGACAAAATATCCTCCGATAGCCGTCTCAAGAAATCTTCGACCGTACTGCAAAGCGGACTTAGTCTCCGGTCATGCTAGAGTATCCTGTTCCCGAGGAACCTGTGGCTCCGTCTCCGAGGAGTCCATTGGAGGATCCTGAAGATAAGGCAATGCCTCCTCAATTTCGCTAGGGTGTTTGACGGTATATGTAAGGCCATTATGTTGGTACGTGAGTTTAAAGGGGAACCCCCATCTGTAAGGGACGCCTTTTTGTCTCAGCACTTCAGTCAAAGGTTTGAGGTCTTTCCGTTTTTGCAATGTTGAGGAAGCCAAGTCAGCGTAAATTTTCGGAAACACGCCATCAAGCTCCATGTTCTCGGTTCGGGACGCCTTCAAGATAGCCTCCTTGGTCTGAAAGTAATGAAACCGCACAATCACATCTCTGGGTGGCATATTCGGGTGTGGTCTAGCACGAAGGGCTCTATGGGCTCTATCCAACAGTGTCCAAATGCACCGTTTCCGGAATATCTCGAAAGCGCAAGTTGTTTCGTCTAGTGCGATTTTCCAGGTCCTCATGAGCATCCTGGAGGTCTCGCAATTGAGTCTGTAGATCCTGAAGCAGAGTCTCCATGTTAGACGTGGAGTCTTGGACAGAGTCTTGAGCTTGTTCCAGCACTTGAACTCTATTGTCCAATGTTGCAATGTCAGATTTTACATCCGTAAGCGAGTTTCGTATTTCGTTTTGGATCTCTTCCTTGAATCCCAGGAGGAGAGCTTTAAGTTCATTTATATCTTTTTTAGTGCAGGGTGAGTCAGAGTCTGGTTCCATAGGTGTGCTCGGAGTTTTGGCAGGCTTGGTAGATTTGCTTTTGAAAAAATCAGACGCACCATCAGGAGGGTTAGCTGTCTGTTGCTGTCGTCTGCTCGACATAGTGAGCCAATGATAGGTGGGGAGGGACTCTTGGGAAGTTCGGAATATGTTCCTGTCTATCGACAGGGGGAGACCGAAGTGGCTAGGAAATGTGCACTGCGTCCTATTAGTCTCCACCTCAGCTGCACAAGATGACCCTTGAGAGAGAGTTAGCCAAAGGAAAGTCTGTATGGCCAGGTGCTGGTAAGGTGACAATAACGTGCAGGATGTGGTGTTGTGTCACAACTGAGGGGTGCTAGGCTGTGGCTCACAAATATTAGCAGGCTGAACTCCCCTGCTGACTTCCGGAGGGTCCCGGTGCTCAGCGACGTGGGGAGGTACAAGGGCCTAATGAGCCGCCTCGTGGGGGGACACCACGGTATCCACGTGGTCGGGGCGCTTGGGCCGCAGTCGCCGATTCACAGTACACCGGCAGTAAAGATAAACAGCAGGTTGTGCTCACCGACCGTTCCGGATCGCGTGTATAGTGGCGGTCCGCGTGTCACATTGAAGAAGCCGGCTACGTGAGCCGCACTGAAAAATGGCCGCTGCTTTCCACTCCCTTCCCCCAGATCCGCCGGGATGGAGTTACTGAAGGCTTCTGGCTGCCAATAGCAAGTATCGGAGGGCTCAGGGTAGTTGCGGGAAACAACGCTGAGGGAGGGTGACAGTATACAGGGTGCTAAGGGTGCTAATGAAGGCTTAGGGTGGGTATTTCAGCGGAGCTGCGGGATCAGGCGGCCATCTCCTTCAGCGTCCAGGCCACGCCCCCCACTATTGAAAATGTTTGTGTTAACAATTTTTTGTAACCAATTTGAGGGGCTTGCCACATTTGTTTTAGGATTGGGCATTAGAGGATTTCTTTATTCTATACTTTGCTTCCTTGGACATGTGTAATAATAAGTAGCCACTTCCAATATTTTAACCAACATCTTTAATAAAGATGTCTATACGACCTATATGCACCCACACAAATCAAATTGGCCTAAGCATAGGAGTACTAACAAAGTTTCGCTAGGCACGCCAACGAAAGATCTCTAAGAAATGCTTCCGCTGATGAATTAATGCTAAGGAAACTTTGTCAGCGTTCGACTGCTGAGACGCAACTTCATATTTTTAATGAATTTTAGTGAATTAGCGTAGTGGCAGCAAATTTATGTCTGGTGAAGTGGTGCAAAGTGTGGAGGAGCGTTCGCTGGTGAAAAATCGCTCTTCAGCCAATTTGTCCCCAAGACTCCAAAAAGTAAAAAAAGTAAAAATAAGCCATCACCATGTCCATATGCCCTTTCTTGCCCTAGAGGCATTTAGTCATAGTCAATGACTAGGTGCTGCTAGGGCATTAAACACGCAGGGCATATGAAGATAGTACTCTTTTTTTTTTTTTTTTTGCTATGTCCACAAATGTATAGCAAGGGAATAGGGATGGGCGAATTTTTTCGCCTTGTTTCGCAGCAGATATGACGACCATAGACTTGTATGGCGTTGTGCGGCAAAAAAAAAAAAAAAGACGGCCGTCCAAAACAAAATGGGTCAAATTCGCCCGTGTTGCTTATACTATGAAAAAAATGATGAATAGTATGGACCTGGTATAAAAATGCACAAATGGATGAATGAATTAGTGGATTAACCCATGTGTTTCACTAAGCTGGAAAGGGTTTCACTACATGTCCTTGCACAAACTGAGATTCCTCCAAAAAAATCTATACTTTCTTACTTTCTGGCTTCTTACAGGCAATACTACATAAGTGTTTAATTGCTGTAATGTATAATTGTATTGTTCTCTGCAAACAGCACAGAAAATCCTCTCTTATGGTATGCTAAAGCCTGCAATATATAGCGTATGTTACATTCAGATTTTCCAGATCATTAAAAGAATTGTTGATGAGCATCTCCAAAACCAGAAAGAGACTACTGCATACAAGAAAGCTTCAATTAAAAAAACCACAGCAAAATTAAGATCATATCATTTACATTGGCACTTTGACAACAGTTACTAGAATTGGTTCCAAAACTCTGACAGCTGTTTTGCATTCATCAAATTGCTGTCACTACATTTCTTTGAAACTAATGTGTGATTTTTGTAGACAACCTTGTTAAGAAATTGTAGGGCACTCATATTGGCAATTTTGAAGCAAAACTTGCCTTGGTTCGAAACTCAAAACTCAAAAGTCTCCAATGTAAGTATACAATGTCTATTTCAAAGCTGATAATAAAGAATCTCCAGGCAAACATAATCTTCGGTAGATACAAAGAAAACATTTAGGGAACTGTTATGCGGAATTAATACCACTATGTATGAACAGGACAGCCTTCTACCATTGCAGGTTCACTGACAGATTACAGTGCACTTCAATGTCATAAAAGCAGCCTGTCTTTAGTAGAATGATCTTACCAAACTACAACCTAAATTGAACTGCCTCTGGAAGACCATAAATCCTATTTTTGGCAACAAAAAGTTGAGACATTTTGTGATAACTGCTAGTCTTTTGATGTAACTGTAATACAGACCTGCACAGCTATAGAGAGCTATATCGAAAATAACAATATAGCATGGACAGCATACAAAGCAAATCCCCAAAAGAGCACTTACAAGCTGTCTGTGTCTTGATACATCTGTGTTACAGGATTTTAGTGTTGACGGTATCCATTACTCAGATAATACCTTTTTCTGTTATTAAACTAAGACATCAGAAATTAAAGAGTTATTTAAAGAGTTTGACTAATTTTAAATAACATAGCAAATTACAATTTGGAATACCAAGGAGTTAAAGGGGACCTATCACCCAGACATAAAAAGATGTATAATAAAAGTCCTTTTCAAAAAAACATGTAACCCAAAATGTTTTTATTAAAACAACCATACCTGTTATAAACCAATTTTAAACTTTCAGCTGTCAATCATATATTGCCTGCCCCTCCTCTATTCCTTCTGCATTTCCTAGCTGTCACTGTGCTCCTTACATTCCTACTCCCTCCTATCAATCTAATTGTGTAGCCAGTACATGGGCATGTGCATCAGGTGCCCCAAACTAGTGCATTAACAAGATTTTGCTATGATGCAAAGCTTGCATTAATAACAGATAATAATAATTTTGTAATGTCTACAAAATGGCTGCTGCCTGCTTAATGTGATTGTGGATTCCAAGAATACATTTCCAAGAATACATTTTATTGCTATTGCTCAGATGTAGGAATACACCTGTTCTTTGAACTTTTATGGCATCTAATGTTTCCCTTTTTTTTAGGTTTAGGTAGATGTGACTCAAAGGAGAACTAAAGTTTAACTAAAGAAGTATGGTGTCATCCATCCGGATCAATTTGGCTTTATGCCCACCAAATCCACCTCAATTAATCTTAGACGTCTATACACAAACCTGCAAATGCTACATGATAACTCAGGCTCCCGAATCATAGTATCTCTTGACTCTGCTAAGGCATTCGATACAGTAGAATGGCCCTTTCTGTGGGAAACACTCAAACTATTTGGCTTTGGTCCTAAATTTATAGCTTGGATTCAGTTACTCTACGCTCATCCAGTAGCTCAGATTAGGGTTAATAACTCTAACTCTCTACCCTTTTCAGTGTATCGTGGCACCCGTCAGGGCTGCCCGTTATCTCCTTTATTGTTTGCATTGGCAATTGAACCTCTAACCATAATGATTAGACAGGCTAACAACATAACTGGGCTCCACTACAAAACCTGCGAAGAGCACATTGCGTTATATGCAGATGATATTTTGCTATTTCTTGCAGATACAGGTCCTTCCCTTCATAATGCCCTCTCACTTATCCAAGAATATGGGACATATTCGGGCTTGAATGTCAACTGGGATAAATCCTCCATTCTACCGGTGGATCCTATCCCTAGTGACCTTTGACCCCCATCTATCCAATTACAGTGGTCCGACCAAATTAAATATCTGGGAATTATTGTAACTGCTAAAGACTCCTCCTTTATTGATGACAATCTATACCCATTGCTCTGTAATTTTATCAAAACAGCAACTTCCTGGAAGGGCTTTCTTTGACATTATGGGGGAAAATTAATATATTTAAGATGATTTTCCTGCCAAAATTTTTGTATTATTTCTGGAATGCTCCCACGAAAATACCCAAATCATTCTTTAGCAAAGTCAACAGTGCTCTGATTTCATATATATGGGCAGATAAACATTCTAGGATCTCATGGAAGTCCCTTACAGCTACAGTCCCAAATGGGGGCCTGGGACTCCCCAATCTTTGGTTTTACTATATAGCGGCACAATTGTCACATGTGCATGAATGGTTGGTACCTAATCCAGAAGACCCCAATATGTTGTTTCACGCCCTTATTCTGGGTTCGATTGAATTCTTATGCCACTGCCCTAAGAGGAAGCTAAAGGACTCTACTACTCTACCTCCTGTTTTGAGGGCCCCCTATGATGCGTGGCAGACTGCAAGAAGGCTGCGGGACTTATCAAATCCCTTGCTCACTCCATACACCCCATTATGGGGCAATTCCCATCTTCCCCACCTTCGACAATTGCCTGATTTTATATATTGGCCCATTCGTAAAATTAAAACCCTTGGAGACTTGTTGCAACATGGGTCATTTCCCACTTTTCAGCAATTACAAGATTTTGTAGCTCCCATGAGTTTGAATGTGTTCCGTTTTATGCAACTCCTGCATGCTTGTAGAGCCCAGTTTGGTCCAGGTCAGATTACTTGTCATACTTTTTGGTTAGAAAATATCCTTAGAGTAGAAAGTTCGAGACAGCTGGTTACTAACTTATACAGAGCTTTGCAAGACCTTGGACCCTCTCCATTTGACTCTGCCCGCCGTAAATGGCAAACGATACTGCCTGAGATCAGTGATGATATATGGGAAGAAGCCACTCACTCTAGCTATAGCTTCCTTATCTCCACCAGAGATAGATTGATAAATTATAAAGTCTTTCACCTTTGTTATTTTACACCCCTCAGACTACATAAAATACTCCCAGATAAATCGCCAGCCTGTCCCAGCTGCCAAAATCAGACAGCAGATTTTTTACATGTTTTGTGGTCTTGTCCCAAGATTGTTCGATTTTGGCGTACAGTGGTTGAATGTTGCGATAACCTGGAGTTGCCACAAGTTCTCTCTCCTGAAGCCTGTCTTTTGGGAGTCGTGGACGATATGGTTCCACAAACCCATGTTAGAATTCTATATCGTACTTTGCTATTTTATGCTAAAAAGCCATTATCCTTCAATGGCTTCAGCCTGCACCTCCCTCAGTTCAGTACTGGATTACCTTGGTCAACCGCACTTTACCACTTATTAAACTCACTTATGAGGCTCGTGGCTCCTCAACTTAATTCTGAAAAATCTGGGAGAGATGGCTTGAGGTATACCCCAATCCCAAAGTTCAGTGATTGACTTGATTCGAACCTGTCCTTGACGACTGCAATGTTTTATTTGTGTACCTGCTTGCATATACTATGTGGACTGTATATTTTTGATCACACTTGTCTACTTGATATGTACTGATATGTCAATTTGCCTTTTTGTTAAATAAAAGTGAACTTTAAAAAAAACAAAAAAAACAAGTATGGTCAAAATTTTGTACATTAGGTTTTGGACTTCTATACCAGCCAAAGGCAACCACGCCCCTTTAACAGTAAAGATCTGTGCCCCCAAAGATGCCTCAGTTGCTCCCCATCTTCTTTTCTGCTGATTCACTTCACATGCTCTGTGCTGCTGTCACTTACTGAGCTTAGGGACTGACATACAATATACTGAATATACTGAATGTATATATTATATATTTATATATACATATATATATATATAGATGACGACCCTGTAAGGGTTGAAAAGCATTGATGTGAGCGTGGAATAAAAATCACAATATAAGGCTGATAAGTAAATAATTATTGGTACATGCCAATTTAGTAACCAGCACAATTAGCATCAAAATTTAATAACCAACCCTGTAATATAAGTTTATATCACAGGCAAACTTCATATTCTGCTTGATGATTTGTGAAAGCTCCTAAGCTTAGCTTCTCAACAGCTGCTCAGAGCCCACTGAGCATCTGTGTGTCACTGACACTCCTAACAATATCCAAGATGTGATAATTTTGAAGACCTGAATGATTACTTCTCTAGAGATGCTAAACCTTTAAGCTGGTTCAATAAATTCAGTGTATTGGCAGTAAATATTGCATTTCTAGCTATATTCATTTTAAGGGGTTATTTCTCCTTTAACAATGAAAGTACTAGTATTAATGTTGAATTTTATACCCTTGTTGTTGTTGAGTAATTCAATTATTTAAATCTATTTCTCCAAGGAAAAAAAAGAAAAACTAGATGAAGTACAAACTGTAGTTTATTTAACTACACTGATATAAAGGACTATGGAAACTAATATGTTTGGTAAATTAAATATGTTTATTGGTTAATTGTCTCAAATTGTAATTAACACCATACTTGGGGATGCATGGAAAGTAGATTTAGGCTGAGGCACTGTTTACATTAGTCCACCAATCTATTGGTACTTTGCCCAACCTCCCATGCCTGACATCAATTGCAACATCTCTGTTCTTGAAGCTATGTTAGGGCTTGTCCCAGGAAAGTAGCGGAGGGTTGGGGCAAGGCTTAGAAAATCATGGGAACATAAATCAGTCATTGTATAAATCATTAGTGGGGTGATAGTTTGAATATATTGGTTCAGCTATATCAACACAGAAAGTAATAAAAAAAACTGTAAAATTTAATAATGTATTAAAGAAATCCATGATATAATTTACATTGAAAGGCTTCATAAGCATCTGAAGACTTGTGTAATTTTATCCCATCACATGGTTTGGGTGATAGAAGGGCATCTATTGGGACTGTAGACTGTAAATTCTTGATGACCATTCAAGGCGCTATTTGATGAATTACCAAAAGAGGTGGTAATAAGTGGCTGATTGGTGGGGGTTGGATGCCTTTTTTGTATAAAATAAATAAATATCTTGTGTTTATTGGTTTTTAATTTGCAACATAATCTATATTTGTACCATTCAAGTTGTTGATGACATTGGGATGGCAAGGTAAATTTTACATTTTTCTTAAAAGTGTTCATAAATGGCTGACACCAAGTTAAGATGTAAGTCCCTGAATGTTAAAGGACTCAATACAAATCACAAACGAAACTGGAACTAAAAAGACATAACATACAGATTGCAATGCTTCAAGAGACACACTTTAAACAAAATGCGATGACTAAATTATATTATAAAGGATATGGTAATATTAACACCAGCAAACCCCAACCGACCAAAATGCGGGGTACCGCAATCTTGATCGCAGACAACACAAATTGGATATTCGCTAATCAAATTTCAGATAAAAAAGGTTATTACAATGTGGTAAAAGGAATTATAAAAGGCAAACAATATACTATAGCATCATTTTATTTACCCAATGTGGACCAATTCCAAACTCTAAAGAATTTTTTACAAGCTTTAGAACATTTTGCAGAAGGCTATATAGTAATAAGCGGAGACTTTAATTTTGCAATTGAACCATCCATAGACTGCTCCACCGCTAAATCATCCATTTCTCTAAGATATCTAGCACAGCTAAGTTCTCTCCTTAATTCTCACCATCGCATGGATGCATGGAGAGTATTTAACCCTATGCTTAGAGACTATACCTTCTATTCAAATCCCCACCCCACCTTGACTAGAAAAATGGCATTGGAAGTTAAACTAATCATTGCTGGATGATACAAACATAATAACACAACTCAGGAAGATGCTCACTGATTACTTCCACGAGAACTCCAACATAGATACCAATCCCCAGATGGTGTGAGAAGCCCACAAGTGTGTAATACGGGGAGAACTGATCAAACTGGAGCCTGGAGGAAACAGAAAACTATGGAACAATACAACAAATGACTTGCAACCATCAGACAATTAGAATCCAACCATAAAAGATCCCACTCACTACAAACTCTGAAACTACTCAAAGAGGCGAGACAGCAACTTAAATCCGCACACTCAGGGTCAATAAAAAATCCTTTATTACATCAAAACAAAAAATTACAAAAGTGGCCCCAAAGCATAGGCCCTACGCGTTTCGATGTAATAAAGGATTTTTTTATTGATCTTCGCTTTTTATGTGATATTGCTGAAATCTTGGTGACTCTTCTGCGGAGTCCTGTAAATATTGCGCCTCACATTTATGCTTTGGATGTGCGCCTTCTAATTTTCTTTGCTTAACAAATTAATTCCACACTGACTAGCTATAGGGAAAAAAAATGTTTTTTTTTACTACGAACATGGGAATAAATGCAGTCGAATGCTGGCAAATGCACTGAAACATAAACAACCAGATTACCAAAATCAAAACAGCAAAGGGTGAGACCACCACAAATACTCAAACAATTACACAGACGTTTAGAGAATTTTATCAATCACTTTATAATTTGAGTCCGGATAACCAAATGAATAGAGCACAGGCGACCACAGCGGAGAATTATCTCCAAACAATACCACAATCACCAATACCGGTGGAACAGAGGGACCAGCTAGAGGTGCCAATTATGTCAGAAGAAATTGTGACAGCCATAAAAGAGAGACCAAATGGGAAGGCACCTAGTCCGGACGGATTCACAGGCTTATATTACAAGGCATTCTCAGACCTTTTACTCCCACACATCACAGCTAAATTCAAACAGCACAAAATGTAGGTACTTTACCAACAGATGCCTTGATGGCTTATATCACCCTGCTACATAAAAAGGGCAAAAAAACCCTAGACGTGAAAAGTTATCGCCCAATATCAATAATAAATGTGGATACAAAGTTATACTCTAAAATGTTAGCAAACTGATTACAAAGAGTAATAGCCAACTTTATTTACCCTGAACAAGTGGGATTTGTGCCCAAAAGGGAGGCACAAGATAACACTTTGCAACTATATAGCATTATGAGTCATTGTAAAAGAAACAAAATTCCATTAACCTTGCTATCAACAGATGCAGAAAAGGCTTTTGACCAAGTGTCATGGGCTTTAATTTTTCAATGCCTCACACAGATGGGAATAGATGCAACTTTTATATGAAGCATTTATAAAAACCCTAAAGCATGTATTAGAGTAAATAGATCTGTATCAGAACCCTTCAATATCTGCAATGGAACCAGACAGGAGTGCCCTTTATCCCCACTCCTTTTTATAATAAAATTAGAACTGTTTCTGCAAAGAGTGAGAATGAACCCAGGCATTACTGGAGTATCTATCTCTAACATACAACATAAAACAGCGGTATATGCCGACGTCATGCTGTTCTTCATCACAAACCCTTGCATATCCCTACCAAACTTGATGGAGTTCCAACAGTATGGTCTGGTCAGCAACCTTAAGATCAATTTGCAAAAATCTAGTTTATTGAACATATCACTACCAGCTCACCAAGTACAACAAATAAGACATTCTTTCACTTTTAAGGTAGAGGACAAGTCCTTTACATATTTGGGGCTTCACATATCAGCTAAAATGAATGACTGTATAGCAGACAACATTCTACCATTATTAAAACAGATACAGAAGGACCTCCTCAAATGGGACAAGCCTGTTTTTTCTTAGTTTGGCGCATTAATATAGTTAAAATGGACATACTTTATTACTGCAATTGCTTTTTCAAATCATTCCATTTAACATTTCCAAGAGAATCTTCCAAACACTGAATACAATGACTTCACATTTTATTTGGCAAAAAAGAGGCTGTGACAGAGATTTAAATTACTGACCCAACCTAAAACAAAAGGAGGAGAGGGACTCCCTGATTTCTCACATACAACAGAGCATCCATATTGCAAAGAATATTAGATTTGTGGTATTCAAAGAATAAGCTATGGATATCAACAATACAAGACGAGATGTCATATCCCCAGTACTGAACACATGGGACATTCTAAAATGTAGACTAGGGTTATTGAACTCCCAGACAAGAATGACCCCTATA
Source organism: Xenopus laevis (assembly GCF_017654675.1). Classification (NCBI taxonomy): domain Eukaryota; kingdom Metazoa; phylum Chordata; class Amphibia; order Anura; family Pipidae; genus Xenopus; species Xenopus laevis. The sequence continues at coordinate 42,137,923 of NC_054377.1, forward strand.
CTCTTTAACAAAAAATTCCCTCCTGGACAAAGACCAATTGATTTCAACTTGGATGGACAAATTACAACCAGAAAGGATTACATCACAAATTGGAGGACAAATTACAACCAGAAAGGATTACATCACTAGACCGATTCCCTCAATCAAAGAATGGGCTCTTCAAATACAGGAAATATACCAATTTGAGACACTCAACACACCAAGAGGATAAATTTAAACAGAAATGGAGTAATTGGCATCTTTTCATTGAATCACAAGAATATGCAGTGCTCATAACCTAAGGAATCTAATATGAGGCCAATCAGGCTATCCCAACCTCAACTAAGTCCAAGGGAAATACCGGGCTCTTGCGTACCCAGTGGTCTCCCGCCTGTCATATAAATGCTTTTGAAATTGCAATGCATCAAGTTACAGCCTAAACGACTGCTATCACATACTGTTGCAATAATGTTATGTTTAAATTTTCTTTACTAGTTTTCTCTCTTATCTTGATTCAATGCTATACCACTTTTTATATTCACCTTGTAACCTAAATTTACAGCAATAGACCAAGAACAAAGTGCAATTATATGTAACAATGTGTAATATTAAGCACGAAATGCTGAGTGCAAAAGTACATATTGAACTGTCTGATGCTGATCTACAAAATAAAGAATTAAAAAAACAAACAAACAAAAAAATATATATATATATATATATAATATTTATATAACTGTGATTTTTTCAGTAATTACTAGTAGGTGAAAGTAAGTACTCTTGCTGAAATAGCAGCTGGTTTGCCTAGAGTTTTAATTGTCCTCTAGATCAATTTATTGTTTTTGTTTGATAGATTGAACTTGATGGTCTTGCTGTGTTACTAAATATAAACCTTTATAAGGGCAGTAAAGATTGAATACATTATGTATGTCTTACATTGCTATAAACTCATCTTTCTGAAGCTATGATAATATATATATATATATGTATAAATAGTTATAAAATATAGTGCTTGGCTATATTTTAACAAGAACTAAACTAAAAGCATACAAGAACAAACACAAATTTCATAAATATTTCATATTGTACTAAAATTTATATTTAAAAAAAAAACTCCTACAGTATACTGTAATTGTAATGTGCTAATTTTGAGCTCTCACAATAATATTCCTCTTTTGTAAACTTGTTCTGAGCTGTAACAGTCTTTACAATCTTATGCAAGGTAGACAAAGAATATATTAAGAAGCACTGCTTGTGTTAATGCACTGTACATAAATATGCTTGCTTCAAAAACTCCTATTTTAGTGACTGAATTATTAGAACTATTTGCTGTACCAAGCACTATTTATGCAATGCTAGCTTCCATGTACAATATATATATATTAAGTCAATTACAATAGTTAAAACACATGCACATTTACCAAATATAAATACAAGTCTTTGGCAGCCTCTAGCAACCTATACATCCATATTGATTATTGATACATCATAATCATCCTTTATCTACAGTATGCAGCACCAGCGAGTTACATAGTGTTTTACATTATTTGAGAACTAACAGGAGTTATAAGGGGTTATAAGTGCAGTACTTACACATCGAAGCTTGGCTTGAAAAACTATATATATTTTCAGGGTCACCGTGCCAGTAAGTGATTGTTGTGTGGGGTTGTGCACTTATATAGATGTACATTATGTAATTGGCACATGTTTACAAAGTTACTTCCAGTAAATACTGCCACAGAGACCCTCAAAATATTTCATGTGGATTTGTGTACAATGTTCACTCAAGGCAGTCCAGGAATGATCATTTAAAACCTGTGGGTTGGTGGGAGAACAGGCTGGTGAAGGTGAGATAGCAGAGGAAAAATGCTCAAAAGAACTATATGAATTGATTGGTTTGAATTGCCCAAATAGTGGTTGAGGCTATCTCAAAGAATGAGGTTTTCTAAATATCCAGGCTGCCACTGGACCAATCTGTTCCGAATTACATGTTCAAAATTCGAATTTAAAAATGGTTATTTTCAATTTGCCCCTTGATAAATTTGCCCCTTAGGAGCAGATTTATCAAGGGGCGAATTTCGAAGTAATGGGAGTATTTTGAACTTCCAAAAAAATTTGGTGAAAAAACTCAAATTGAATTCAATTAAAATTCAATTAGGGGCTGATTTACCAAAGTTCTAGGTAAATTTTCAAATAAAAAAAATCGAACTTCAACCAAATTCAATTAGAATTTGAAAAAAAATTTGAATATCGAAATTTATTATGTACTGTCTCTTTAAAAATTCAACTTCGAACATTCACCATCTAAAACCTGCCGAATTGCTGTTGTAGCCAATGGGGGACCCCCTAGAACCAATTTGGAGTCAATTGGTGGAGTTTGAAAAATCAAAGTTTTTTTTGGGAAAAACTTTGAATCGAATTTGGTCGAATGAGATATTCCTTCAATTCGTATGATTCAAATTCAGCTGTATATGGACCTATTTGATTGAAAACTGACCTTTTTGACAAAAAAACCTTCGACTTTCGACCCTTGATAAATATGCCCCTTAGAGTTTGCAGGTCGATGCTATTCAACCAAATTAAAGAAAAATTTTAATAAATTTCATTTGGTCTTTTTTTTTTTTGAATGTTCAAGTTTATGGGAGTTTTTATAACCTCCCATTAACTCTAAATTTGACCCTTGATAAATCTGTCCCTAAATAAACCAAACAGGACTGTTTGCCACCTATATGGATTTATCCAGCTTAGTTAGGATGGCTTCAAGGTATTGCATTACCATTCCAGAGAAAAAGGAAGTAATTTTAAAAAAAAAATATTATTTGCTTAAAACGGACTCTATTGGGATAGTCATCCTGTAATTTGTAGCTTTATTGGATTACAGATATCCGGATAAGTGATCCTATACCTATACCCAATTAATAAAAGCCACTACCTACTAAAATACCCCTCCTTGCTTCCCCCCAGCATACTTCAATGGCCCCGAAAATGTTCCTAAAATATTTCTCACCTATCAGTGCAGAGTAAGTGCAGCAGAGCTCGTGGACACTCATCTGTAATACAGCGCCATATACAGCGCAGTCTTCCTGTTTGTACCGACTGCACATGCGCAAAAAGCTCTGGAAATGGTCAAGGAGAAATCCGAAATTGCCGAAGAGGACCCAAAGAAATCGGAAGATCCAGAAGATGGCGCCCATGAGCTCCACTGAGCTTACTCTGTACTGATAGATGAGAAATATTTTATGGACATTTTCATATTGAAGTTAGCGGGGGCGAAGCAGGGAGGGAGGACTATTTCAAATGGGTGGTTGGGTTCTCCTTTAAACAGTTTCCTTGGAAAATGTTTATAGTAACCATGAAGGGAGGTGCCATACATAAAATGGAGGAAACTGGAGGCAGACCTTGTTGACAGAATCTGTGGAAGGGTACAGTGAAGAACGCAATCATTCTAACACTTTAAATAGAAATATTGCCACAGACATAACGAAGGTTTTGGAATCACTTGCTAATGAGAACATTTTAACATGTTCCACTGAGATCATAATAACAGTTACTATACAGGTCATAGACATAAGTGGTAATATTTGCCATGGAGATGGAGACTGTATCACCAGCTTGTGGCAGTGGTACACAGGGGGAGAACATTTTCTGTTATGATGGAAGGAATTTTGTGTTTTTTAATCAAACCTGGATTTATAGATTAAGTTTTCCTTTCCCCCTTTTGCACAAGGGACAATTACATTACATTCCTTAGACTTCCTTCAAGCATTAAAAAATACACAAATACAAAAAAAACACACATGGAATCCAAATTTTCATAAAAATAAAGAACTGTATGAGATAGAATCATGTTCCTGCTTCTTCCTGTAGTATGTACTCACAGTAATTAGAAATACTATAGTTCCCTTGGTTTCTACATCAATACTACACCACATGCAAATTAAAAACATGGCTAGCATTTCATTGCTGTAGCAGATGCATTATCTAGTGGAAGACTAATTGTGAAGTTATAATTTAAACTGAAATCCAAATCCAGAAGAATGCATCAACGTTAGTATTTTGATTTGGTCACGGACCATTTCATGTTGTATAATAAGAAAAGCATTTAAGTTACAGGAGTTCCTAACTTCCTTATAATATGTTTTAAGGGATGCAACAATATTGGGAATAATGTAATCACCTTTAACATAAGGTCATAAAAATGAATTCTGTGCTAAACATATGAAGAAATGGATTTAAGATTAATACTTATATTAAATGCAGGAAAATACAATGTGACAATAATGAAAAAATTTGAAACATCTGTCAAAATATGTGATACAGTGTAGCAATACCATTTAGTATTAAATATTAATAGCCTAGCTACATTCATGTTTTGTTATAGAAATAAATTATTCAAACGGTTATTTGAGCATAGCTTTCATATTCCCATAATACAGCATATATCAAACGGAAATATGCTGGTGTGCAGTTAGGACATGCAAGTTAAAAGCTTTCTATCTACAAAAGAATTTTTCTTTTTAAAAACGATGCTGAATCAAGTAAGGGTAAATTGCATAATCATTCAGTTTGCAAACCTTTAATAATCCTTTTTTAACTGACTCAACAAAAGCCTGATCCTGCATATTTTATAGACCTAACCCATTTTTAAACAGAACCAATTTAAATTATACTGTATGAATGTTACATATTGTTTAAATATATTGTAGTTAGTATTTTAGTTTTTGAAAAAACTACAATTGAGCAAAAAGTAAATATATTTAATACTACATATAAGGGCTTATTTAAAATGCACCACCAGGGGGCAGATTTACCAAGGGTCGAATTTCGAAGTGGTAAAACTTCGAAATTCGATCATCGAATTGTAGAAATTTGATATTCAAAGTTTTTTTTTTTGAATTTAGCTGTTTTCGATCAAATTCAAATTGTTCGATTGATAATAGAAATCATTCAAATCGAACGATTCGAAAGATTTAATCGATCGATCGAATGATTTTCAAAAAAAACCTTTGAATTCTAAAAACTTAACCAAATACTGGCTATAGGTTGTAGGAGGTCCCCATAGGCTAACACAGCAATTCGCCAGGTTTAAGGTGGTGAAGTGTCGAATTTTTTTTAAAGAGACAATACTTTGATTTTCGAATGGTCGAATATGTTTTTTCAATTCAAATTGAATTTTGGCCTATTTGATGGTCCAAGTACCCAAAAATTACTTCAAAATTCGTAGTTTTTGAATTCAAAAATTCACTTCGACCCTTAGTAAATGGGCCCCCTAGTGTGCAAATTGCAAAACAAGGCTTCAATCTACCATTTATTACACACTATGTGGTACATTGAAGATGCACAGAGACATGCTACTACCCTTACTAATACAGTCCTACCCCTTCCCTATCTTGAGCATCATTTAAGGTAGGAAGTGCAAGGTAGAGTTTGGCGCCTCTGCTCTTGCTGGCGCTACTCTTTGCATTGTGTACTCAGCAACACTAGGGAAGTGAATGCTCTTTAAGTGAGCACTAAGGGGCTAGCTCTTGCTCACCTAATGAATCTTTTTTGTTATAAAATTGTATTCTGCACATTTTTACATTTAAAATGTGCAGAATACAATTTTACAACAAAAAAGATTCATAATTGTAAAACTCACATAAAATCATTAAATTTTATCCTAATGTTTGCACTAGTGTTTCTATTTTAATAAGTAACACACAAGGAAAACTTTGTGAAGATGGATATTATGGCAACTTTCCATTTTCTGGCATAAATCCTACTTTGCACCTTTATAAATATATATTTTTGTCTATACAGTGTTTAAAAACTGTTCAGTTTATATATAAAATATATACCCATGATATACAGTAACCTAAGCATCCATTATATGTGCCAAATGTATATGATAGGTGCTTGCAATCAAAGGATATATTAATTTATCTGGGCCTAATCAACCTTGCTGCATGTTGTAAGAATGCAGTAAGAAACTGGAGTGCCTAGAGGACAATCAAGCACCAGGAGAGCAGGGAGTCCTTGCAGATAATACTCTGTCTGAATCCTCACATAAAGGCACACCTTATCTGGAGAGAAAAGAATAGATAGAAAGGCCCTGACAGTTTCAAGGCATCACATTGTAGGTCAAATAAAATTCCACTAAAAATAGAATTAAAAAGGATGTGATTAGAAAAGAATAGTGAAATAAGCAGTACATTTTATTTACTATGTGTGTTGATCCTCTTCAATGAATGGGCTTTTAAATAAATGTTCACATTCATGTTTCTCTCAGATTCATGTAAATGTTTTTCTAAAAAAAAAAAATATGAATGTGAAAAGTTATACTCATAGTTTTTCATGGGGCAGAGCTTGTATCTAATTGTGCTCTGCTGAAATAAACACATTTCAAAAGAAATAGAGAGAGAGCAGAATGGACTAAAGATGTGATATCATTGGTGCGATGTACTTTGGCTCGCTTTATCCTCATCTAACTTGTTTGGATAAAAATATTTATAATCAGGCCTGGGTGACCTAAACACAGGGATACTTTTGGAATTATCCTCTTAAGCCCCAATTTGGTACAAAACTTATACTTAACTTGTACCACTCCAAACAGAAGTATGGATAGTACCTTACAATGAACCTGAAGGGGTTGGAGAGATGATTAGGGGTTAGAGAAGATTAAAACATAGGCATTATTGCAAACTCAGTTATGGTAGGAGGAAAAAGGATGCAGTCCATGTGCGCATTTGCGGCAATAAATGTAAGTGTCCAAAGCCACCCCTTGCACTTCTGCATAGTTGCACTCATCCCGGATCATCCATCCCCACATCCTGGTGCACATTGCACACAAATAATTTTGGGGGACCCTAGAGCTACCTGCGGTCTTGAAGGTGGTGTTATCTTTCCACAATGGGCTTTATCGCTAGACACAGCATAATTGTGCTTTTTTTACACTGAATGCTATATTGTATTTAAAAACTTTGCGAATTGCAGTTTTGCACACTGTACTTGCCGTTTGAATTTTTAAATTTGAATTTCGAGTTTATTTAGTGTAATTCGATTAGGGAATATTCCAAATTAGATTTGAGTTAAAAAAAAAACCTGAAATTCGAAATTTATCATGTACTGTCCCTTTAAGAATTCAAATTCAACTATTAGCCATGTAAAACCTGCCAAATTGGTGTTTTAGCCTATGGGGGACCTCCTAAGATCTATTTGGAGTAATTTGGTGGACTTTTGAAAATCAAACTTTTTTAAAAGAAAAATGTAATTTTTTTTCTGGTGAAAAAACTTGAATCGAATTTGATTCAAATTCGATTCAAATTTGCAGGTCGACGATCCTATTCACTCGAATTTAAAAAATTTAAATTTTTTATTAAGTTTCGATTTGTGTTTTTTTTTTTTCAAGTTTATGGGAGTTTATGAAATATTTTTATAAACTCCCATAAACTCTAAATGTGACCCTTGATAAATATGCCCCTTATAGAATTATAGTTTTAGTTTCATAATAAATAAATATAAGAAACACGATCGTCATAATAATGTATTTAGTACATAGCAACTATTTTTTTCTTTCCCTTTATGGTTAAACATAATTAATAACATACTCTTTCTATAGCCTCAGAAATATTTGCTAGAATTTTTTTCTAAATGAATTGCTTTTAAAATAATGTTTTTCTTGTGTTAAGGTTTTAATCTATACATTCAGAATATTAGCTAGCATCTTTCAGATATATTATGCAACAATGCTTAACTTTACACAAATGCATATGAAAATCTGAATATTATATTTCAGTATTGTAAAACAAATGTATTTGCCTTGTTATATGGTTTACAATTTAAAGCATAACATTTGTATATTGACATGGAAATGCACCTGTATTTATGTTGCATATACACAACTGCAGCTTTATAGAAATGCAACAAATTCTGACTCATTGTTATTTACTGAACTGAAATAATAACATCTTTCTTTACCACTCAATGTACTCCTCCTGCTTTCCTCTAAAGTATTATTGATTTGAATTTTGTTTGGAGGCAATCAGAAATAAAACTAGATTTTACTCTTCTAGTAAAGGGACACGGGAGCTGAAGGTCAGTGTTTCATTTCAAACATAAACTGATTTCATGTAATGCAGATTAATACATGTCAGCAGTCTGATTTCTTTTGTTTCATGTTTTTGTAGTCACACATGCAATAGAAAAAAAAAGATTTTTTTCTCCCAGTCTTTTTTGAAATATATATTTTGCATGATACATTTGCAGGCAAGAAGAGAACATTTACCCTGGTAGAAAATATAGGTCAGATACCATATGGTTCGGTTGCTTTTTGTGTGGAAACATGCTGTTGATTGATTAAACTGGATAGATTTAAATTGAGAGAGCATAATAATAAAGCTGCACTGAATTATGCCTTTAAATCCCAGAGTTAGACACAATGTTTGATAAAATGTGCACCCAGTTCACAGTAGTAAAACTTACAGATCTCAAACAACAGATTAAAGAAAAGAAAGTGCCAACTGGCTCATCTATGAATCAATTAAATAAAGTATGACCAGACAGCAATAATAAATACATAATAAATAATAAATACATCTTTTATTTTGAAGAATGGTTTTACTTCAATGATTGTAGGACACCTGTCCTAACTAAATTTTTGGTATTCTAGGGAATAATGAGTGGATAAATTAACTAAAACCCTTATGGTTTCAGTCCAATCGCTATTTGCCACTTAAACGTCTGCCTTTATACCTCAAATCATGTCATACAAACATCTATGTACCTTTTCTATTCACTCTGAAAAAGCTATATATTTACAACATTGTCGTGACTAATTCAGCAGTACAGGTATGGGATCCCTTATCTGGAAAAGCATTATCTAGAAAGCTCAAAATTACTGGTTATCTCCCAATGACTTCTATCCAAATAATCTACATTCTTAAAAATGTATTTGTAATAATAAAACAGTACCTTGCACTTGATCCAAACTAAGATAAAATTAATCCTTATTAGAAGCAAAACTAGTCTATTGGGTATGCTAATAAACCTCAATTTTTTCGAGGTTGAGGTTTTTAGGGGCATAACTCAAATTTTTTGTGGAATAAAAATTAGCCCAAAGCTGCTAAAAAGCCATACCAGAAAATGCGCCATCTCAAACCTGTTATGGTCATGTAGAAGTCAATGGCAGATGTTCCTGAAGTTATTTCTTGACATGGTCATCTGTGCTGGATAATCTGAAAACATCACGGTTTCCATCCGACAATCTGAAAAAGTCGAGTTTTCACATCGAAAAGTCTATAAAATCAAGTTTTCAGAGCATCAATCATATCATACCAATTGATTCTCGATTATGATGCTACGTTTTGTTGCTCCAATTTTTTTGACAAAAATTATTGATAAATTATTTCCATTCACTTTCACACTGAAAAGCTGCTGAACAAATAACTAAATAATATGAAACTGTAAAAAATAAAAAAAAAATTACAATATTCTTAGAATATGTGAACCAACCTTTAAGCTTTTTTGTGCTGTTCTAAAATACCCTGATCCTTGTTTTCTTTTTTTTTTATTTAAATCGACACCTCTGATATTGAATCTGGGGCTAAGGAAATGGGAAGATGCATTTTTTTGCTACTTAAATGATGTTAACAGCCTGAACAAAATAATGACATTGGTAATGGGAGATCCTAGCCAGAGAAATGCTTCCATCTGCTGGAGGTGACTGCACAACCCAAGAATATAATATATATTGAAACACTACCACACAAGCCTGTTAGGCATTTTTCTTTCCAGGATTTAACTTCATTAACTGTTTTCCTAGGCCCAAAAATCCCACAATTATACTAATAACTGAAGCTTCTTTAAAATGCAAATACTGAAGGGGACAAAAGTTCAATTATTTTACCTTTCGAGAATGTGGTCTCCCTACTTCCACAACTCTCCTTAAAATTTGATTTTGCTCAGCCCTCAGCTGTCTAACTGATCGTAATCATAATGTTCTCAAACATTGCACCAAGCAGGCAGACCATCCCAAGGCTAGTAATATGCTAGAACTCTCTTATCCTGCTCTTTGCTACCCTACAGAAAATGAATTTTGAATTCTGGAGATCTCTCTGCATCCTTGGAAATTAAACTTCTCCTTTACTTATCATGCTCAGACAAACTTAGCTGACAAGTATATAAACCAATCTCTAGATCAATTTCAGACACATATCTGATATTATTGGGTCGAACTTCCATGAGCTAAATTTGTTCATTACTGTATAACAGATTTTACACATCCATGTTTAGATTTCCCTTTACCAGTGTATTTGGCCAGTATCCTCTAACCTTACCATGGTATTTTTGATCTATTTGGTTTGCCAGCAGACAGTGCTATCTTTGTCTAGATATCTTTTAAATTACTAGGAAATAAGATTCAGCAACCTCTAAAAATCCCCCATTGCCCAAAAGTATATTGCAGAAAACATAAAGCTTCTCTTAAATATACAGTTATGTGTGTATGACTAAATAGCTACCTACCTGTTTAGTCTCAAAGTTTATTTGACCAGTTTCTATACTGGAAATCATCCATGCAGCAACTATACAAATTCAGCGGCCTCCTGAAATCGCCTATGTCTTCTTTATCTCCCTAATTAAGCCAGTTATTTGCAACAACAGATCAAGTAGGGAGATTTTTTTATTCCTGTTCCACAAAAGGTGTACTTTTATTGTTGTAAGTATTCTTCTTTTGTTACTTTTGGGGGCTGATTTATCAAAGGTCGAAGTGAAAATTAGAATTTAAAAAATTAGAATTTCGACCTAATTTTTGTGTACTTCGACTAGGGAATAGTCCAAATCCAATTCAAATTAGAAAAAAAGGAAAATTCGAATTTAGAAATTTTTTTCATGTACTGTCTCTTTAAAAATTCTACTTCAACCATTCACCATCTAAAATCTGTGAAAACGGACCTATTCGATCGAAAACTGACCTATTCAGTCAAAAAAAACCTTCAATTTAAAGGGATACTGTCATGAAAAAAACATGTTTTTTCCAAAACACATCAGTTAATGTGCTGATCCAGCAGAATTCTGCACTGAAATCCATTTCTCAAAATAGCAAACAGATTTTTTTAAATTCAATTTTGAAATCTGACATGGGGCTAGACATTTATGTCACTTTCCCAGCTGTCCCAGTCATGTGACTTGTACTTTCTGGAAGGCTGTTATTTCTCCTACTTGATGTTACTGAATCAGTCTCAGTGGGACTTGGCTTTTACTATTAAGTGCTGATCTTACATCTTCCAGGGAGCTGTTATCTTGTGTTACGGAGCTGTTATCTTGTTACCTTCCCATTGTTCTGTTGTTAGGCTGCTGGGGGGGGGGGAAGGGAGGGGGTGATATCACTCCAACTTGCAGTACAGCAGTAAAGAGTGATTGAAGTTTATCAGAGCACAAGTCACCTGACTGGGGCAGCTGGGAAATTGACAATACGTCTAGCCCCAAGTCAGATTTCAAAATTGAATATAATAATCTGTTTGCTCTTTTTGAAAAATGGATTTCAGTGCAGAATTGTGCTGGAGCAGCACTATTAACACGTTTTCCCATGACAGTATCCCTTTAATTATGGTTGGTCTTTTTGAATTCGAATTTAGAGGTTTTTCAAATTCGAAATTCGACCTTTGATAAATCTACCCATTACTGCCTTCAGTTTTGATACACAATCAGGCCGATGGTAATTCGAGAAGCGACTTAATATGTTAAAATGTAATGAATTAAATTCATACTTGAATGATAAAAACATTTTTTTTGGTGTGGTCTAGAACATATTTTAAGCAGTGTGTTAGTCACTATTATTAACTGCACATATTCACATTGAACTGAAGGCTACGCATTGGCAGATGTTTTAATTCTTGCATAAGTGACCTAGATTTGAATATTAAATAAGACATTATTGAGAAAATGTTATACAGTAAATGCCTAATCAGGTGCAAGGTGCATGCAAGTAGTTTACACTACCAGTGCCTCAGTCACTGGTAAGTTCAGTATAAATTTTTGGCCCACTGGTATAGCTGAAACAACTCTAAATATGAATGGTACCAGCAAGGATATCAATTTACTAAGCTGTTTAATTTACCATATCACATACAAGATAAGGTTAAAATATGATACTTAATCCCCATAGACTGATTTCTACTGGCTCACATTATAAAAGGAATACTCTCTTATAATAAGAACTGTGACACTATTACACACCTAGCACAAGGATATAAAAGCAAGCTTTACATATTTTGCCTCAAAAACTGACCCTCACATTGTGCTGAAGGTATTAAAATGACACGACACTAAGGAAACACCAATACAGATTATGTTTTATATGAAAATAAATGTGTTCATAAACAAAAGTATCATAAGTTTGTTCTAAGGGATCGGTAATTAATCTAATTATACTATTATTATAAAAGGGTGAATGGTTGCATTTTAGAACAGGATACTTTCTGTATTCATTTATTTCAGCATAAAATGGTTTCTTGAGTTTATTACAGGTAATCCTTGTTCTTGTTTGCTCAACTGTGAGTCAGGTAAAGATGAATAATGTTAGCATACTGTAGCATTTTACTTGTTTGCTTTATCATGACCAACATTGATTTATGTGTGCAGTGCATTTTGCGTAAATGTATTTCATTGTCACTTTACTGCAATATGTTTTTTCTGATTTATATATGATAACCTTCCACTTGAGTATCTTTGGTTTGGTATGTTGCTTACTTTAGATAAGCGGTACATTATATGGAATGTTTAACTTATTGGGCTTGATTCAATTCAATGCACTAAATATATGAAAAGATGTGTTTACCTGCAGAAAAGAATGCTTTGATCAACTTTTTTTTACCTCTCTATTCAATTAATTGCAATATTAATTTTTTTTTCTAAAACTTATATCTAAAAGATCCACATTTACTTACAGTATAATTACATACCCTAAAACTCTGCATGCACAAACTCATCCTATCCTACTGGACTATAATGAATGACTGGAACTAGGGGTATGAAGAGGAGGCACGTGCCTAGGGTGCAATGGTGGGGGGACCTGGGCACATACCTCTTCTCACTGACTTCCCTTAATTTTGTCTGTCTGGTATTTGTGCTCAAACTGGGAGATGTGTGCATGCAACAAAGGGGTGTTTGGGGGCATGTGCTGAGGAGACAACACACAGGTGGATCTGGGGGTGGTGAGTTTGCCTTGGGTGCCATAAACCTCAGGCACGTCTATAAAGATAAAATTCGAAAAGTAAGTTAAAAAATATCCTATTTTCAAATGAATAAAAATAAATATTGGAAGTATCGGTCCACTAAACTCAACTGTAGAGAACTGAATTATTTGGTCAGTAATTTCCAGTATATAAATCTTCAAAGAGTTAACTTCAAGAATAAAATGATCTAAAACATTTAGATCACAAAATCATTTCTCATAGGGATGAAAATGTCTAAAAATTGAAATTGGTGACGTTTTTGTTGGAAAACTTTGGTTGTGTGTCATTTCCCTTTGTTTGACCCATTTAAACCTATGCTGGAATATGAAGAGGTATTGCTTATGTTGAAAAAGAGGTGCTATCTTGCATTTTGCCCTACTGCTAGCTTCAAATTAATTAAGCAAGTAAGAATTTGTGCAAGCATAAACAATATTGAGGGGGTACAGTACATAGAAAGAGAATGCTAAGAGCATGGAGGTCTAATAGAATATGAGTGTGAGCAGGCCACAAAGGCCCGGGCCCAGGGAGGTAAAGATCTAGGGGCTGCCCGCTAGCTGCATCTGAATGGGGGACTGCCAGCAAACAGCACCAACATTAGCAGCAGGGAGCAGCATAGGGGTGCACCATTTTCAAATTTGGCCCTGAGTTTGAAGGTAGTTAGTAAGGAAATGCAAGGTGTGCAAAAGATTGCAGAGTTTGTGAGTTTAGAAAAAACCTTTGTTAAATTTTTCTGGACATTAAAATTATTTTCACAAAAGCATTTGTGAAGATAATTTTAAAACAGCAAATATACTTACAAAAACATCTCTAGGTGCAGCTCTAATTGAATGACCTTTGATTATATGGGAGGTATTGCAATTGTCAGCCTTCTATACACTTTGACAATTATAATTGTCATACGTCTAAGGTGTCATTTCCTGCAGGTTGCAAAATTTTCAGGGAGCAGTAGTGATGAGTGAATTTGTCCATAGCAGTTTACGGAAAAATTGGTGAATTTGACGTGTGTCAATTTTGACACCTGCAACAATATATATTCGCGTGCCTATATTGTTCAAATGCATTCAAGTCAATGGGCGTCCAAATAATTTTGAAATGCAACAATTTTTATGAGTTAGATTATTCTGACACGCTTGCAAAATTATTTTCACATGGTGGACTTTTTGCCAGCAAATTTTTGCTGCAGTTTTTGCAAATGTAATTGCTGGCGGCAAAACACAGAAATTTGTTGCGAATTTGCGCCTGCCAAATTTATTCACCCATCTCTAGGGAGCAGGACAAAGCAGAAATTAAGCCTAAAACAGTTTAAAAAACAGCTACTGTACTTCCAAATATTAAAACAAAAATGGAAATTTTAGGGAAATTGCAATTATACTTGTAAATAAATATTACTGATGTTTCACGTGCAGTCACACTTTTTTATCAGTTTTAAATTATTCTTTTTTTTGAAGTTGCAATTTTTTCCATAGTAGCTCCAAAAAACACAGTAGCAGATTCTAATGGCGTTTTCTAAAGTTGCCTCATGAGGCAACTTCGGGCGACTTCAGTGCTCTGAGTGCCATCCCACCGGCGATTTAGATCCTAGCTGACGGGGAGGGAGTTAGTTTGGGGAGATTAGTCGCCCGAAGAAGAAGCAATTTGTCGCCGGGCGACTAAATCTCCCCAAATCTTTTCATCTGTCACTGCCTTAAGAGCAAATTCAACTCAGAGACATTCAAAAACCACCTTGAAATGTCCAAAAAAATTTTTTACAGGTGATATTTAAGTCCAATGAAGTTGAATTGCATGTGTCTCTTTCCTCAAACGATTGAAAGGATGTGGCTGCAAAGGCGAACATTTGCATATCTGAAATTTGAACCCACATCTACTACTAGAAAAATGAATATCAACATTTACAGGCTATAAACTGGAGATAATGCCAGCAATAATCCTACTGGGCATTATCCAAACTTTAAATTTACAACCTTTGGTAACAATTATACATAACATCATATTCGCCTGCACAATAACAATTGCATGAAACTGGACAATGCCCAAAATCCCATCTATTGGCCAAATTATATGGAAGGTGTCCCTTTTGGGTATATATAAGTTAATGACAGTCTTTTCTTGCTACAGTTACCACAAAACCCCTGTAGTCCCTGGTGAAATTTTCAAACCAGTACCAACTTATCTTTTTGAATCAGTTTTTCTTGTATAACCTTATTAAAGGGACAGTATATGCCTAAACCACCTTTGCTGAAAATGAGTACATTAAACAGGGCTTGTGTTGAAATGACTGTACATTCTGCTTATTGTTTTAATTTAAAAAAAAACATAATATCCAATTTTATTTGCAAATATAAAGCACTACATTGAAAGTTGGGCTATGTTCATTGAATTCACCTCCCCTTTCCTTTATAAACAGGTCAATTTGTTCAGAGCAACCTATCTATATTTAAACAAACAAACACCCCCCTTATATAAGCAGTAGCCTTTGCGCAGCTTATTATAAGGGACTTCTCAGTGGGAACAGAAGTGACAGAAAACACTAACATGAAACTGGCTTCCTATTCTTGTTTAGTACTAAAAATAATAGAAACCATAAATACTTCTTACTTAAAAGAACAGGCAAAACATAAGTTAAGCACAAACCCCATTCATTCAGCTAATGTGGAAAAGGGGTGTATACCGTCCCATTAAATACAGAGTACTCCACAGGCCACTCAACTAACCAACCACTTTTCTTATTATGTTTTCTCTTTGTTACCCTCTATGAATCCCTTCCTCCTTGCTGGCACAGCATATTGTGTTTGATTGCTTTTGCTTATTTTCTATAACGCTCAAAAACTACTAAGATAAAAAAAACTAAGAAAAATTAAATTCTAATTATTTTCCAAATTGCCAGCAGCAAGCACAGGTGCATTTTGAGACTGTTCAAAAAACTAACTAACAAATCCAGCAGATAAAGTACTTGTGTATTATGGGGGGTATTTGTAAGTGTAATAAATGAGGAAAAATTACTCTATGCAACTACTTCTAATCTATGAACTGTGAAACCTGGTGGATTTTTATGATGAATCCATTGTGCTTGCATTACACAGAAAGATATTCACATATGTATACATGGGGGTTAATTGCCCATTTGGCTTTAGTGTTAAATACAGTACAATCTTTAATTTAGCAGAAGAAAGGGTGTGGCACTGGGCCAAATATACTGTAAAAATGATTCTGCAAATGTACCTGAGAGATATGCCTTTTGCTGTTAACCACTGGTAGCTCCACTGGAACAGGGATTGATTTGAGTGATTATATATTCTTTGTACAGCGATATAAAATGATTTGCACTGTATAAGTAATTATTATTTTTATTATTTTTGGTATCTAAACTGAATATATACTATTAGGGGCTTATTTACGAAAACTCAAATTAATCTTTACTTTAAACAATATTCTTTGGAGTAATCACTAATTTGCGAATGTTTTTACTTGAAATATGTTATGCTTTTTTGCTTATATATTTACATATCATTTACTGTAGTTGAACATTAGTCAAGGGTTCACAAAC
This sequence comes from Xenopus laevis, assembly GCF_017654675.1. Lineage (NCBI taxonomy): Eukaryota > Metazoa > Chordata > Amphibia > Anura > Pipidae > Xenopus > Xenopus laevis. The sequence continues at coordinate 42,154,654 of NC_054377.1, forward strand.
CTACGTTTTACTTTTATGTAAAGGATACCGTATAGGTTCTTAATCTATTTCTAAATGCACATTCAAAACAACAGTGTTTAAAGAAAAAATGGAGTATGTTTTATTTGAAAAATGTAGTGTGCCTTCAGTAGAGTAAATAATTCAGTCGACCAAAAACATGCCTTGTAAAAATTTCTTAGGTTACTGTAACAAGATTATTGACTGGAGCTTTTCAATCCTTATGCAGTGCACTTCTTAAATGGATCTTTTATGAAATGCATCAAGAAAGCCTAGAAAAATATATTCAGTATGTGTTAATCTACAACACACAAAAGCTGCTTTCAAAATTCAAAGCTAATCTAATAGCATGTTGGGGGAAGGGTGCTGTTATAAATTCAAGTCATGTTCCCTAGACATTTAACACAATGACAAATCTCTTAACCCTTTTCAGTAGTGATGAAGTTGAAGAAGCCCCAGATACAAAAGGGTTAAAACTTTAAAAAGACTCACCACCATGTGTTCACCCTACGTTCCATAATTTAGACTTTGCTGTGCTGTGATTATTAAGAAAATATATTATAAATCATACAGTATATCTCCATATAAATATTTAAGTAACTCAAAATGACATTTTTCCTTAAAGCAGTGTTTAGCAAAACACTCAGTTTTCACTAAGTAATAGAAAATCTAGGAATTTGCTGCTTTAAAATGACTATTAAACAGCATTTTCTTACAAGGCTTATTCTTCACTACTTCAAACTGTTTAGTCAATCCCATTAATCAAAATCCTATAGCAGAAAATGCATGCATAAATCCTACACATTTATCGCCATAGCAACTATTCAGGGTTTTCTTTATGTGTCAAGCAACATCAGTGGAGATAAATTCTATTGTTTTCACACTGACAATTCTTTCAGTGTTGGCTTAATCCACAGAAAAAAAAAATTGGCTTTCCAAACTGCAAAGACCACCCAATTTACACAAAATAGTCTTTATTTAAAGCTTTAAACCAACACAATATTATGTTTTCATGAATAAATGCCAGCTACAGAAAATAAATAAAAATAAACAATTCCTTACTAAGCTTTTGTAAGTATTTTAGATAATGGAATATGCCAATATATGTTTTAATGCAGAGCTAATGTTTTATGTTTATATAAATATTACAGTATATCTCTGATTTGTAATATAAATTATCATATAATACATTTCTTTATGTAAAGAGTTTCATGCTGATACATAAAGCTTTCACAGAAAATAATAAAATAAATGTTTATATTATACATTTGCACTGAGAACCATTTTGGACATCAGTCTATAATACTTCTAAATTTTCATTTTAAAACTGTCAGGCAATATTTTAGATTGTAATACGCTTGAGGAATGGTAAACTATTATTTAAACGTGATGAAGTGAAATATGTTTTTTCATGAGATCTCAGCAATGTGACCTAAAATCTTTACAACTGCACTTTCCATTACAAAAGCATATTATTATGTGAATTGATGTATTCTTAACCATACAGATTGGAAAAGCATCATTCCATTCTCTGTGTAGTTTTTTTTTTCATACTGACAAAGCTCATTATCATGATGTACTGTAGAAGAGTTCATTTAGGATCCTTTGTCACATCTGTTCTTGGTAGGGCTTAACCCAAGGTTCCCATTTGAAAGAACATGGATTCCTCTATTGTATTCAATCTTTTTTCTCTATCTGGTGGTATTATAGAAACACAGATTTTGATACACAAATATTTTATTTGATGTGTGTGACATTTACAGAAAACTTGAATGCCTGCCCCTTTGCTACTTGTTCAATAGATTATACATTTTTTTATTAAAAATTAGGTTTCTAACCACTCTTTTTACAAATATGTTTGCTATGTATTTAAAGGCAGATGGTAGTACGTTCTATTTAAAATGGTAGGGTTCTGAAACAATACAGAAATTGCGACATTAAAGAAATCTGTGCATCAATGTCTTGAATTGCCTCTATATTTCTTTATCTCTATATATACAAACTCTTACAAAAGGAGTTCAAAAAGTTGACATAGTGCCTCAATATACAACCCGACCCCCAAATGTATCTGCATATATTGTCATGGGAACAGCACTCAAACCTAACATCATCAGGCACAATGGCAAATGTCAACTGGCATCATGTAATAGTCTCCAAAATTAGACTCTGGAGCAATGGAAACACTAGTGTGACAGACAAATCAGGATTCGGTAGCTGCCTGGAAAATGCCCAAGTGCTTAATGGCATATGCAAAGTTGTAGTGATATAGATGCAAGTGGTATAATTTGTGTTAGGTTTTATTTATCTGCGAAAAAAGTAGAAGCAAAAAAATTTTGCATCAAAATCGAAAGTCAATTCGAATACTATGATTGAATCACCAAAATTTGTATCGAATTTTCGCTGTCAAAACTTAACTTTATCATGTAAAAAAAAACCTGACTTCGGTTATCCAGAGCAGATCACGATGTCAAAAAATGTCTGGGACATTGGCCATTCACTGCTAAATGTCGTCGACAGGTTTGAGATGGAGTATTATTAGATTTTTAGCAGCTTTGGGTATAATAAATCTCTAAAAATTCTAGTCATAGCAGAAAAGTGAGGGCCAATTTCAAGTATCTCAACATCTACAGACTCAATTCAAGCAACAAGGTTTGTCTTGACACTTAGCACGAGTGTTGATGGTGTATAGACTGTGTAGAAGTAGAAGTCAAGCCTTTGCTTCTGCCCATTGGAGGCATATTTATAAAATGGTGGAACAAATCAGTAATAGTTAATTTGGGTTTAAAATAGAACTCTTTTTTTAACCCTTCTGTATGTTCTGCAGCTTTACTGACTCACATGAAGCAAATAAAACATTTACTTAAGGTTTACCCTTTTTTACCTAAAGAACTATATAAAATGTATCTTTGTATACATTCCTTCCGCACTGTACACACATTTAAGGTATGGGACACTTTTATCCAGAATACTAGACCCCTGGTGTTTTCCAGATAAGGGGTCTTTCCATAATTTTGCTCTCCATACCTTAATTCTACTAAACAATATAATTTAAACATTAATTATACCCAATAAGATTGTTTGGCCTCCAGTAAGGATTAGTTATTTCTTAGTGTGAATAAAGTTCAAAGTACAGTTTTATGATTACAGCGAAAAAGGAAATAGTTTCATTAAAATGGAGTCTATGGGAAACGGTCTTCCATTAATTCAGAACTTTCCCGGAAGGGTTTCTAGATAACGAATCCCATACCTGTACTTTCCACTTTCTGTAAGAATAAATAGATTTTTAATATATTATTATTATGAACTTCATTAAACCTGTCAGAGTGTCTCTGTTGGCCCCAGGAAAATTGTTTATAAATTTGCTACTCTTGTATTGAAAAGAGTCTCAGATTTCTGTTTGCCCTTCATGTACTTCAGAAGTTCAACCTTAGTCTGGTGCTGCAAGAGTGATACATACTGTAAACATTTTCATTACTTCAACATATTATTATTATTCTGTGAGCAACTGATGACATTGCTAACACTGTCCTCATTACTGAGAGCACACATTTTGAAATATGTTTATTTCAAAGCTTTCAAACATAAACACCTTAATAGCATTTCCTTATAGACTGTGACATGCCACCTCTCGGGGGTCAATTCAGTCAACCTCAATGATGCATATTGGATGCAAAAAGATATTATTGGAGAATTGTTTGGAAGTATCTGAATACGAATATTATTTAAAGACTCCTAAAAGTTTTCATTTGTGGTCAATTAAAATAGTTCAAAAGGATCCCAAATTTACTGGCTACTGGTCAGAGCCCCAATAGTTCCTTTTCACTGCACCTATCTTAAATGGTGAGATACACTGGAAGATCTGGGAGAGGATCAATGGGAAGAAGCAACAAGTTGTTCCATTTTCTTATATCCTCCTGAAAAAAACTGACTGCAATACAAATTCTTACATGAAGTCTACCTGACACTAGTGAAATTACATGTATTTGGCAGGATAGACAACAGCAGCTGCCATGCTGAGAATACCATATGACCTGGCAATGCCCCCCCCAATGTAGCATTTTTGGAAAATGGTCACATTGTACCATTCCACGCATGCAATTCATGCATTTAAAAATCGAATGCAGGAGGACATAAGTCAGATAACATCCACCAGAGTGATGCTACTACAGCCTCTAGACATTTCACCCAATGCAATGAGGGAAATGTGTCATTTTTGCATATTCAGGGTATAGATATGGAGATATGGTGAAGACCCAGAGTAGAGGAGGTAATAAATTAAGCAAAGTATTGCAACTACTTGAAAGTAAAGCGGATTTTTAAATTAGCCACTTGGGAACCAAATGGACTAAATATAAGGTGGCATGTCAGTTGCTACATGTAGATGGTGTAAGAATTATTTATCAAATAAATGAATATATCACACATTTTTAATGGTAAATTTCTATGAAATGGTGATTTTAAAGAATGTTAATGATGGTTAGTTATGAGTAGGAATGGATTACGTAATGGATTAAGTAATGCCACATAGTTTATTAGATAAGAACACTGATATTCTGGGCTATAGTGCTCTTTTTTTTGTACAGTACTTTTTATACTTGTATACAAGTTAGGTGAAATGTAATGGATACAAATTTTACCTTCTGTTCGTTTATAAATTTTGTTACATCTGTATAAAGTAGTGAATTAAATATGGAAACTGATATTGTGGATACGAATGCAGCTTTTCTTCATATGAATTTTATAGCAGAAAGAGTTAACTGTTTTGGAAGGAAATGTGTTAGTGATGATGCAAGCATTAAATCAACTGTTTTGTATTGTGAATTCATGCCTATGACTATGAGGCCTATTTATTAAGCCTCAACTTTTTTGGGTTGGGTTTTTTGATGCCAAAATCTGAAAAAGGGGATTTATTATGCAACAAAACTGCAACAATTCCAAATAAAATAAATACTCCAGCTAAAGCCTGTCAATATCATGTAAAAGTCAATGGCAGGGGTTTTAGAGGGTTTTTGGGTATTTTTTACACTGACTTTTGTGCAACAAAACAAAAAAGTCTCAATTTTCGTAACTTTTCAGTGACTTTTCCCATTGTGCTTTATCAGTTCAGATTTTTTAATAAATTTCATGACATTCGTGGTATTAGAGCAAGTGAGTTTAGTCATGGTTAGTCATGGTTTCTAAAACCGACCATTAATAAATAGGCCTCACGAAACATGTGATTGTGAAATAAAGGTGTTTGATGTTAACATTGGCTGGAAGTTTGTGAAGTGCACACCACAGTTGTGCTAATCAATTGGTGTCTTCCCTTGCTGTGGGTTTGGGGTGCTGCACCACCGAATGGGATTGGTAAGTGGCCTGCATTTTTAAGATACATCGAAAGATTGTTTCAAGTGAAAGGTTTGGGGCATGGGCACCAGAACCTATTTAATAATTGGGAGATCGCTTCAGAGTAGAAGAGGCTGATGTTCAAATCACATGCTTGAATGTGAATGCACTTTATTTAAAATCGCAGTTGAGCATTTCAAATGTTTTTAAATGTTTAACTCAATACCCAATTTTAAACTTTTCCTATAAGGAAAATCTTTTCTCTTTCCAGAGGAAATTTGGGTAACATTTATCAAACTCTTTTTTTTCCAGAAAAAACAATTGCTTCTAAAAGAGACTGAATCTTTTTAATGAAGCAAAACACACTGTAAATAATTTTTATTAGACTTCCCTTTGAGGCACATTTATGGATAATGATTCAGTCTCTAGAATTGTGTTCATAAATTAGACCTACGTAATTGAACATGAAAAAGAAACATCAATTCAATTCTATTGTAAATCGGTGGCAATTTCTAAATGAAAAAAGTGTATATATTTTTTTGCACACTCCATTTCTAGATTTATACAGATATTCCCTGCATGCATTTTACTGAAGCCAAATTGTACTTATTATAAAGACACTTTGTTCTGTAAAAGATTTCTCTTATGTTGTGTCTATGGGAATAGCCATCATTAAAAGCAACTAAATAAGACACTTCTTTTTTTTTTTTGCTAAATGGGAGCTCATTAAAATTTGAAAGAGTTCATTATAATTTTGGCCCCTGTACCAACCCTGCAGTATCCTCACATTAGTAATTATGTGTATGCGAGATCAGTATTTAAGCTGTGCATATGATAGGAATAGATCCACTAGACAGACAGATAGATAGACAGAGAGATTGACAGATAGATAACAGATTGATAAAATTACTATGTATTGTGATTACTTCTGCATCTAATCCAGAGTAGAAAACTGTGCCATTTGATTCTAGAAACAGATGTTTGTGCTTCTGGTGCACAAATATTGTTTGGGTAAGACTCTGGATGCAAGAATGTATGATGAAATTATATGATATGCCTTATGGTTTAAGCTTACTTATGGACTTGTGAACTTGAGGTCTGTACTAGGAAAAGTATTTTAATAGATCACAATGAAGAATTATATTCTGAAGAATAGGTAGCTGTAAACGTGATTTTGTGAAGACATTTTATGCAAAATGTGGATACAAGGAAGTTGGACATAGGTGTGTCAATGTCCACTTCAACATTCACACAAGGTCTGTCAGATTTGATAATACTATATGTACATTTTATCATATAGTATACCCCCCTCTCCCATCTATATTGATGTAATTTGTTTCCACATACAGTAGCTTGAAAGATAGTTCACTTGCTGGGATGGCACCTCTTTCTCTGAGCTTTCTTTGTAGATTTGTACTTATCTAACTCTTAAAGATAAGTACAAATCTACCAGTTTATTTTTATTTAGCCCTACCTGTGCATGTAGCACTGTACAGTAATACATATACAGTATTCTAATAGAACAGACAAGGAAAAATACAATTTCACAATATTAATAAATACAAACATTTACAATCAAAATTAAGTGGTGAAGCTGCTGCCCCCGAATAACTTGCAATAAGTATGTGGCTGGTGCCTTGCAGCCTAGACTGATTATTTTACAAACTGTGTCATTCAGCTAATGCAGAATGCAGTATACATGTAAAAAAAACGTCACCAACCCAAATACTGGTCCGTTTTAAAATCTGTTTAAACTCAGGAAACAAAAAAATAAGTTGTTGTGAGTCTCAGAAGCTACAATATCCCTTGTCAGTGTGTAATCCTTATTTTATAAAATAATCTATTATATCATTTAGATATATAATGCTACATTTTAGTGTATAATGGGGATAATCAACTAGCATAAGTTCTAAACACTAATTCAGTTACCAACAGCAACTAATCAGTAATTAGCTCATACAATGAAAGCAAAGGTATAATTAGTTGCTATGAGAAAAATCATTGATCTAAGTAAATCAGACCCAATGTGTTATTTTAATTCATGCATGGCTGAAATGGAAACTTATATAGTTTGATTGAGTCTAACTCAGCTGATCGATATTGTTCATTAAATCCATAGTTGAAGCTTCAATCTATTATCCCTTAGTTCCTGCTGAACATTTTTGTATAAAGTGATGTGAATGTCCTAATTTCTACAAACAAAGCAACCAATTAATTGTAATGCTCTGTTCCATTTATTACATGAATTTAAAACGCTGGTCAAAAAATATTTAATCCAATTAAACTGTTATAGTGGTCCTTACAAAGTATATACTATTGAGCATGTTGTGATTATTTCCATTCATTGCACTGAATATCTAAGAAAACACACATTCCTCTAAACTCATTCAAAGGATCTTTTCTTTTGACAAGCTGTCATGTGTTAATGGGGCTTTTATCATCACACTTCATAAATGTTTCATTTAGTCAGTGCATAGATAGGAAACCAATATGCAGGCGCATTGTAGAGATAATTTTATAACAATGGGTGCTACACAATGAAATTATAGTACAATTAATATTGTAGTAATTAGCCTGTCTAATGAGCAACAAATTGGACATTGCATGTTTGAATGTAAAATGTTCTCATACAACAAAAGAGCATGCTCACATACTCTGGATCAAACCCTGAGAGACCCAATTACTAAAGAAGATAGTTGGAAAAACACAAATTCTTATATAACACCTATGTGAATAGAATTTCATGCAATGCATTTATCATGCATTTTTTCTTCATAAACTGGGGGATTGTCTCATTCATTTGATATAATTCACTGTATAGCATACAGTTTTAGAATAGTTCTCTACTACTGTATATTCTATAAATTTAGAAATCATTGTATTGGAAAGTATGATAAAACTGATTCATTATGTGCGTGTTTTAGCCAGTCTGTGCTCCTGAACATCCAAATACATTGACAAGAGGAATCCTCAATTAATAATTAATTGAGGTAATGTGGCATGAAGGAGAAATCTCTCTAACTGGTCTGAAACACCTATGTGAGGAGAGAGAACAGAAATAATAAAAACAGAAATCCACAACAAAATCAATTCAATTTTCTCCCACAAAAAACAAAAGGAATGTACCCATGTGGGCATTGCTCAAATTGTGACTGGTTGAAAAAAGGGGGACATTTCCAAACACATACTGACTCTAAAAAATATGAGATCAATAATTTCTATAATTGCCGAAATATGTGGTATACCTTATCCAATGTACCTGCAACTTATTGTATATAGGGAAAACTATTCGCCCGTTAACGAAAAGAATTGGGGAACATATGAGTAATATAAGGAGAAATGAAACCTTGGGAAAAGGGGGAATCTCCTTACTTTTATGAACACTGTATATCTGTTCATGGGGGGAACTTAAAAGATCTTAAAGTTATGACTATAGATGGGGTTCCCACTTTGAAGAGAGGAGGAGATATGGATAAGGTCTCGAGATGTAAAGAGCAAAAATGGATATTTAATTTAAGTACCCTTCACCCAAAATAGACTGAATAGTAGGTCTAAATTGGCACCTTTTCTGTAATGCAAATATTTTTTAATCTGTTTCTGCTAAGCTGTATGTATTAATTTTAAGATGTAGTATACTTTAGAGCCAATTATGGACTTGGCACCTTTAAGAGTAGGGTATATAAAGTGAGGTAAGATACCATTTCCTGTTTGCAACTGCTTGATAAAGCCTTATAGAGGCGAAATGCACTGCAGTATCTAGCTGGTGTGTCAAAAAAAGGTTGAAACTACATTTTTGGTGAATTTAGCCCAAAATCGAGAAATCATGAAAAACGGCAAGCTGCCGGGACTCCGTGAATCGTGAAATCTAGAAAATCTGTAAATTGCTGAGATTCGGTGTGAGCAAATACACATGAACGCATGTGCTGAGACACATCAGGCATCATTTTGGATTTTTTGGAAAGGCTATCAACACTAAGGGGCTGATTCACTAAGCTCGAGTGAAGGATTCGAATGAAAAATACTTCGAATTTCGAAGTATTTTTTGGGTACTTCGACCATCGAATTGGTTAAATTCGTTCGAATTCAAACGAAATCGAACGAATCGAACGAAAAATCGTTCGACTATTCGACCATTAGATAGTCGAAGTACTTCCCCTTTAAAAAAAACTTCGACCCCCTACTTCGGCAGCTAAAAGCTACCGAAGTCAATGTTAGCCTATGGGGAAGGTCCCCATAGGCTTGCCTGTGATTTTTTGATCGAAGGATTTTCCTTCGATCGTTGGATTAAAATCCTTCGAATCGTTCGATTCGAAGGATTTAATCGTTCGATCAAACGGAAAATCCTTCGATCGATCGATCGCAGGATTAGCGCTAAATCCTTCGACTTCGATATTCGAAGTCGAAGGATTTCAATCCGAGGGTCGAATTTCGAAGTATTTTTAACTTCGAAATTCGACCCTTAGTGAATCGGCCCCTAAGTGATCGTGCCCAACTGTACCCTTGAGTAAAAACCAGAACACAGGATCTGGTGAGATCAGTCCATTATTGGGTAGCACGTTGGCTGGAAACAGAGGGGGTGTGGGGGATGCCACATTTAACCCTTTTGTAACCTTCTCTACATATATCTCCACATAATAAGCCTGGCAACCTAATTGGGAAAATTACCTCTCACTTTATTACCAAATTGGAGAACTATAACTCACACCATTATACTCCCAAGTTGGAGAACTATAACTCACACCAACTTTGCTCTACATAATTGTTGTTGCAAGACTGGGGGAATCACTCAATACAACCTAGGAGATTTTGGAAAATTTACTTACATAGTTACATAGTTACATAGTTAAATTGGGTTGAAAAAAGACAAAGTCCATCAAGTTCAACCCCTCCAAATGAAAACCCATCATCCATACACACACCCCTCCCTACTTTTAATTAAAATTCTATATACCCATACCTATACTAACTATAGAGTTTAGTATCACAATAGCCTTGGATATTATGTCTGTCCAAAAAATCATCCAAGCCATTCTTAAAGGCATTAACTGAATCAGCCATCACAACATCACCCGGCAGTGCATTCCACAACCTCACTGTCCTGACTGTGAAGAACCCTCTACGTTGCTTCAAATGAAAGTTCTTTTCTTCTAGTCTAAAGGGGTGGCCTCTGGTACGGTGATCCACTTTATGGGTAAAAAGGTCCCCTGCCATTTGTCTATAATGTCCTCTAATGTACTTGTAAAGTGTAATCATGTCCCCTCGCAAGCGCCTTTTTTCCAGAGAAAACAACCCCAACCTTGACAGTCTACCCTCATAATTTAAGTCTTCCGTCCCTCTAACCAATTTAGTTGCACGTCTCTACACTCTCTCCAGCTCATTTATATCCCTCTTAAGGACTGGAGTCCAAAACTGAACTGCATACTCCAGATGAGGCCTCACCAAGGACCTATAAAGAGGCATAATTATGTTTTCATCCCTTGAGTTAATGCCCTTTTTTATGCAAGACAGAACTTTATTTGCTTTAGTAGTCACAGAATGACACTGCCCAGAATTAGACAACGTGTTATCTACAAAGACCCCTAGATCCTTTTCATTTAAGGAAACTCCCAACACACTGCCATTTAGTGTATAACTTGCATTTATATTATTTTTGCCAAAGTGCATAACCTTGCATTTATCAACGTTGAACCTCATTTTCCAGTTTGCTGCCCAGTTTTCCAGTTTAGACAGATCACTTTGCAAAGTGGCAGCATCCTGCATGGAACCTATAGTTCTGCACAATTTAGTATCATCTGCAAAAATAGAAACAGTACTTTCAATGCCCACCTCCAGGTCATTAATAAACAAGTTGAAAAGCAAGGGACCTAGTACAGAGCCCTGCGGTACTCCACTAACAACACTGGTCCAATTAGAAAATGTTCCATTTACCACCACTCTTTGTAGTCTATCTTTTAGCCAGTTCTCTATCCAGGTACAAATACTATGTTCCAGGCCAACATTCCTTAATTTAACCAGTAACCTTTTGTGTGGCACTGTATCAAATGCTTTAGCAAAGTCTAAGTAAATCACATCCACTGCCATCCCAGAATCGAGGTCTCTAATTACATTCTCGTAAAAAGAAATTAAGTTAGTCTGGCAAGATCTATTACGCATAAAACCATGCTGGCACAAACTCATAGTATTATGATTTGCTATGAAGTCCAGTATCTTATCCTTTATTAACCCTTCGAAAAGCTTTCCTAATACTGACGTCAGACTAACTGGCCTATAGTTTTGAGGCTGAGAACGGGATCCTTTTTTGAATAGAGGCACCACATTAGCAATTCGCCAGTCTCTCGGCACAATGCCAGATCTCAATGAATCCTGAAAAATTAAGTAAAGAGGTTTGGCAATCACAGAGCTAAGCTCGCTAATTACCCTGGGATGAATACCATCTGGCCCTGGACCTTTGTTAATCTTAACATGTTCAAGTCTCTTTTGAATTTCTTCATGTGTGAACCATGCATCATTAGTTGTATTACTAGAATTGGGAGTGTTAAGAAGGAAACCTTCACTTACTGGTTCTTCATTTGTGTACACAGATGAAAAATACGAGTTCAGAATCTGTGTACACTTTACTTTCATTACACCAAAAAATGTTTTGAATGGACATACCCTTAATTAAGAAATGTCTATAGTTTTTTCCTGTACGTAACAGAGCAAACTGAAAAGAAAAAAAATTTTTTTTTTACAATTTATCCCAGACTGGGCTGTGGGCTGGAAATAAATCAAATTACCCATACCAGGTAAGGGCTACGGTGTTTAATCAGAAAGCAACTGCTTCCTATTTGCTTGAATGGAAAAAATGTGGCTGAATCTATATTGGGTGCTGAAACTTTTCAGTCTCAAAATGTTTGCTAGAGTATAGTTTCCAGTGAAATATATGTACCTGTATGGCTAATTGCCTGTGTCCATAGTAGTGAATAACACTTTGGATTTTAGTCTAAATTTATAGTATTTTCTATTAATATATTCATTGCTCTTTGAAAGAGAAAAGTAATTACCCCAAAAAAGTAGCTGAATAGAACAAGTTACTGATGAATCATGTCACACTGCAGCAAGTTTTGTCTAATGTTTTCATCATCAGAGCCACTGACAAAGAAGTTTGTCCCAGTAGGAATTTGGTAAATGATGGCAGATATATAGCACCCATGCTGAGGTAAAAATTCTTTATTTTACATTATGTATAAAAAATAGTCTATGATTAAAGTGATACTGACACTAAAAATTTTCTTTTCAAAATATTAATCTACATTCAAAGTCACCTATAGATCATGTTGATGGTTTTTCACTGATAGTTCTGCTTTTGTAGGTAATTGTCACTTGAAGTTTCTAAACCTGACTGTTTTGCCAACCTGACTTTCCCATCTCTGCCTGTCAGTTAAAGTTTTTAATGCTAACAGACTCATGCTGCACAAATATGACAACACCCTCATAGAGGAACATGGTAGTAAGAAAGGTAATGTGAAAGCATCAGGCAAATAGCATTCAAAGACAATGTTATGATAGATAATAAAAAAGTTTATTGTGTGATGTCAGTATCTCTTTAAGTGTCCTTGGGGGACACGAAATGCGTCAGGCTTTTATTTTTTTATACATAATGTAAAATAAAGACTTTTTGTACTATTTAAATATTTCAGCTCCTGGATTCTACTGACTGACTAATTTTGGTGTTCCGGAGTTGTGCCTGCCCGCTATCCAAGTTTTCTGTGTGTTGCTCCCCTTTGCTGAAGGTCTGGGGCATGAGCACCTGGACCCACCGTGGAAACGGTAAGCTTGTCCTCTTGTTCATAAAATCCATGCTTTAACTTAAAGTACTCTGGCCAGTACTCTGGGACTGTTTAAAGGGAGCCTGGGTGTGCTGAGGGAGGTCAGTGTAAGCTTGGAAGAACTAAGAAAAATTACTGGATTACTGTGTCAAACTGCTTCAGCCACTGGGACTCGAGTCAAATACTGCCTATTTCATCATCGGCTGTTAGATTGGGGGGTTTGTTTAGTAATCTGAGCTGAGAAGTAATCTGAGCTGAGAGCATTCTAATAAGCCAACAGCCAAAGTCAATTTCTGAGGAAGGGGGCAGAGTGGGTTAAAGGAAGAGAAGGATTTCTAAGTGATTGAGGAGATGCTGCAGCCTTACTGTTAACATTTTAACAACCAGAGTGGCCGTTATCTAAGGAAATCAAAGAAACTTTTCACTAATTAAAGTTTTTTGGAGGGGGGGTTTACATGTCCTTTAATGGCAGAGATATCATTCCTGCAGGATCAGGCAACGAAATTAGAAGGTGGATATCACTAGTAGTGAATAATATTAGAAGGGCTGGCTGTATTGTAATTATAGGACACACCGGCACAACATGGGTAATTCTAGCAGGTTTAACCTTGCTCGTTTATTGCGGATGCAACGTTTCGGGGCATGACCCCTTTCTCAAGCATGCCCCGAAACGTTGCATCCGCAATAAACGAGCAAGGTTAAACCTGCTAGAATTACCCATGTTGTGCCGGTGTGTCCTGTGTCTACGCTGTTTTTGAGGTTGCCCAATTCCTCTAACATCGAGCACCTGGGATTCGTTTGAGTTTGGACGGCCAGGGTGTGCGAGTGTAAGTTTTTCTTTTTTTCTTTTTTGTATTGTAATTATACCTTACTTCAGTTTTTTAGGTGTGCTTACACTATTTTCCAAAACACACAGGGATTCAAGATGCAAAGTACCTCTTATGTTCTGGTAAAAATAGTTTTTCTAAATATAAATTATACAAATGTAGGGGTTTAGATTTGTTTCCTATGTAGATGTAGCTGCTTTTCTTTTATAAGGCAATTTTCAATGCATTTCAGTTTTTCATGGTTGTAAATGATCACGTTTTTGCAATTCAACTTTCTTCATAACTAATGTAGCAATCAAGATTTTGGAGAAATCAATTTTGCTTGAGTTTTTTCAGTTTGTAAAAACGTTCAATTACTTGCATTTATATTATTTAAAAATTGCCCTCTAAGTTTGCACAGCTGCTATAACCAATAGCAACCAATCAGCAGTTAGCATTTATTGGTCATAGCAAACATATTAGTGGTTGTTATGTATTACTGCACCTGGGCAAACATAGAAGATAGAGGTCTGGTTGGATTTAACCATATAAGATGTAGAATTTCAGTTTAGGGAAGGCTATTTCTAAGTGAAAATGTTGAAACCCTTTTATTTTTAAGGAGAATTTACTTGTATATAAATTTTAATATAATTTGGAAACCGTGCTTTGCATTAGAATTCAGGTATATTTACATTTGAACTTACTGTGTTGATGTAAGCATTAATATCAAAATCACAACACACATTAAGCCTTCCCTCAACCTTGTATATGTGTATAGAAAAAAAAAAAAAAAGTAATACACCAATTCAAATATTTTTCTAATCACATCATACAAAAGGATTTTTATATTATAAATAATCTGCTAGGCATAGTGTCTCCACTTTACTTTTGCATGTTTCTCAAGATTTTGTTTTGAGTTGATGTGTTTTTTTCTACACAGGAATGAACACTAAACAAAGCAACTGTAATTCATTCTGCTTAGCTTTAAATAGAGACAAGGTGCTTTTCACTATGAGAAGAATCACAAGAAAAAAAAATAATGCTCCGTGAATGAAACTCACCATGGCTTAATGCATACAAGCCAGTGTCATGCAAATGACCACTCTCAAAGGATTGATTAAGTGTAAGCAAGACCAGAAGTTAATAAAAGGTTTCTTTATTCATCTGTTTCTCTTGTAGGAGAAGGCATTCAAATATTTTCACCAGACTGTGTGTGATTTGTGTATATTAACTTACATGAATGCACACTAAAAGCAACATAGCCTGCTAGCATGCTTAATAATTATTCATTTATCTGTAAAGAACTACTGGAAGACTTCACTCAGCTGTTGTTAATCTGCAATAAATTTACAACCGTGGATAAAGAAAATTGATTTTGTGCTAATGTTGAATGAGAACAAATTCCCCCATTTTATTTTCTCTCTTCTCCCAGTTTAGGTACAAATCATCTATTGAATTGCATGAGATTGTTTTCTTTTATATATTTTTTTCCAGAGAAGCTATAATTAAAAAAGATTCTTTTCTGTGTTGTTGTGAATCCTTTACAAATCATTTGCTGCTGGCAACTCAATTTTGCAAACTTTAGTCTGAAAGTTATCTTTAAAAAACAAGATTAAATTGATGTATGGAAAAATAACAACAGATACTTTTGAAATACATGTTTCTTAATATTATGTAAATGTTCATAAACTAGTGGGAAAGTTCTGAATAGTGCAGTGCTCCAACCTGGTTGAAACACAAAGTTGGAATTACAAAGACAGAGTGGCCTTATAAAATGTCTGACATTTAACCAAAATGTCTAATTTATTGCAAGAGGCTTTACCCACATGGCCTCTATCAACATGGACTCTATAAAGGAAATAAACACCTTTGTTGAATATTTCTCTATATTATCTTTGTATCAGTAATGCATAAAACTGAAGTGTAAACAGGGATGTCAGTGCAACAGTATGGCAATATAAGTGACAGTTATTCTGAAAGACTTGACAAAGGAGCAGTACGATGAGGATATTTGATATGAGATACATTAAGGGGGTTATTTCATCTCCTTGTTTCAATAAAAAAGCTTGATCAAACTCCCATCCACGATTTTTCCTTATTTATCATTAAAATAACTTGCATAAATCGAATCAGAACCCAGAATTTTTTGGATTATCGGGCTAATCCCAGCGCAAACCACAATATCTTCAAATTGGAATAGGGACATCTCCCATTGACTTATACATGACCTTGACAGATCTGAGATAGAGGATTTTCGAATTTAGATTTTTTGCAGCATCGGGGTATAATAGATCTTGAAAGATTTTTTCCCCCAAAAAGTCTGACTAGAAAAATTTAAGGTTTAGTAAATAACCCCCTAAGAATACATTCAGTTGCTAGCACACAAAGAATGAGCAGGAATAGACTAGGCAAGATTATGATGGGGTGAAGGTGTGTTGAGAAAGGAATTGTGGAGGACCCATAAGGTGTGCATTCTTAATATTAATTCCCTTCAGCCAATTGAAATGTCTTTTCTCTGCTTTTCTTGTTGACAATGAAAATCTTTTCAGCTGAAGTGCAGAGGAACCCTTAAGTACTGAAAATGCCTGATAAACAAGGTAGAAATCCAAAATTGACCTAGGGAAGGTTCAGTTTATACTTAAAGCACTTTAAAAGGCTGACATTGATTTGATTTCAGCAGATACATAAAAACTAAAAGGAATATGCTGGAGTGATAGAATAAGAAGTCACACATTCATTGATCACATTGCATGTAAAGCCTGAGAGGTCCATTTTGGGAAACTCAATATGCCAGCCAAAAGATTATTTAAGGTTACAGGCACTTGGGGACAATCAATTTTTTTTATTAGTCAATAGCCATATTCATATGTTCAATGACAGCACTAGGTTATTTAAAATTAATTGCTGCTTAATAATTATTATCAGAGTTGTATTAAGTATCATATGTGTTAAAGGGGCTTTTCACCTTTAAATAAACTTTTAGAATTATGTAGAAAGTGATATTCTGATATAATTTGCAATTGGTTTTATTTTTTTTATTATTTATGGTTTTTGAGTTATTTAGCTTTTGAGTTATTTTAGCAGTCTAGTTACTAGGGTCCAAATTAACCTAGCAACCATGCATTGATTTGAATAAGAGACCAGAATATGAACAGTAGAAGGCTTGATGGACATACGCTTCAGGAGCGTTTTTTTTCACGTAGCAGCACAGCGGCTGTACATCGACGGGTCTGTAAGTGCTCCCTACTCTCCTTTCTCTCTTTGTATGCTCTCTGCAATGGTGCATGTCTGACAGATATGAAAAAAAGTTTCACTTTTGCAACAGATAAGACATAATAAGTCTCATGATGTGTTTTAGCCATGGTATCTACTAAAATTGTGGGCATAACAATATCGCTACAACGGTTTCTTCTAAAATAAACAATAGTGTTATCTGATTAATAATGTGAAGCAGAAATGTATTTGATATGCTTAAGCCTGAACTGAAATGAAATTTAATCAAAACTTACTAGCCAAGCCACCCAAAATCTTTTGATCATGCAGGAATCATACAGGAAGCAAATATCTCATTCAGACCATAGAGTTAGAAAATAAGTTATAAGGCAACAGCTTGGGATCAAATTCCAGTTAGATTATAGTTCCAGAAAGTACATGAATAATTTCAAAACATATACATACAATAATCATATATGCATAGACGTTTGATTGTGTAATATACTATGGTGGTGTGTTGTTCAATCTCACTATGTAGACACTGTTAGCATTGACTTACTGGGTGAACTTATTTTCCATTAAATGTCTCACAGTAAAGTAATGAACAAAATGATTGACGACGAATGATCATTGCTATCAGTGATTTTGTTTCTTGTCAAATTCCTTGTTTTTATGCCTTAAAACTGTTTCCACTATCTGACCTGCTAATTAGTGTAACTCCATTTGAAAAACAGGAAAATAAGTATATAATGATCCACCTAACTGCATACAACTTAACAACAGTGGAGATTTTATTTGTCAGGGAAAATGATTATGCAGGTATCATCTGTGCATGATTCTGCTAGGCTGGACCTCAGGCTGTTGTCTTAAACTGTGCTGTCCTCATCTTATCTTTCTGAACTGTGAGAGGTTATGGTTTTGTATATGTTTAAGGCCTGACATAACACAAGTGGCAGGAGGCTATACATGTATGCAGGAACCATTGCTCCTCCTGCTTGAGTCATAGAAGGCAGTGCAGTTTGAGCTTGGTTGATTCCAACAAGGAATTTTTCTCATGTCAGCATTCCCTGGTAACGGTTTACAATCCAACTGCAGACAACAGCCAAAGTAAGCTAGAATAAGAGGGAATTTTATCTGCCTCTTTCAACTACCTGTGCTGGATAAATAGCCGTTCTACTTTGTCCAAGCCATCCAAGTCCTAAGTTCCTGTCCTGTAAATTGCTCCCTGCCATGCCCATGTCAGCTTAGTCTGACTTCCTGGTTTTGAGCCTTGGCCTGTAGTGTAGTGTGTAGAGCGGTTTATTTTGGCAGCCATGGATTCAGGAAACTTCAGCAAACGTTTGCTGCAGAAAAATTTGCCATAACAAAAAAGTTGTGAGATAAAAAAAAAGTTGCCATAAAATGCCCATTGACTTAAATGCATTTCGACAAAAAAATCACCATAAGTATAACAGCCTTTGACTTTAATGCATTTGGACAAAAAAGTCGCAGAGACAAAAACAGTTGCCACAAAAAAAAACTCCCATTTACTTTTAATGCATTTGGAGCGGAAACAATTGTTGCATGTGTAATTTTGACACCCATTGACTTCAAAGCTTTCTAGTGATTTTCTTGGCGAAGTGAAACAGTTCTCTCATCACTATTGGCTGTTATCTGGTTTCCAGTTTGTCTGCTGCTCACACGGACCTTGTGTTTGTTTTACGGACTCTGTTTCCTTGCAGCTTGCCCTGACCCTGTACCTGTACCTGTATTAGGGCATTTTTTTGAATTTCTTATTTACATTCTAATATGTTTTTGGTTTTTCTTTATTAGCCTCCATATGTTTGGTGGTAAAAATAAAAAAGCAGATCAGCTCCTCCCAGTCAGTTTAACTATAGAAGCCTAAGGCCACTGATCTAGTAGGATTTGGGTCACAAGTTGTTTTTATACAAAACATACATGAAAATGTGGCATAATTACCACTACTTTAGAGTGTTGGCAAGCAGTTTAATTTCTCACAAGTTTCAAATAAAATATTTAACAATTTTTTTTACAGCAAAATACATTTTATTTCAATATGATTTGTGTGAAAGCAGATGCATATAGAATACTGAATACAGAAGATGACATGAAAAATGGGGGTGATAAGTGACTGTAACAGATAAGTCAGTAAATCTGCAGAACAGCAATCTATGGAGAAGTAAATGTGCTTACTGCAGTCAGGAAAATAAAATTATGACTGAATGCTGTTTAATGGCGAGAGCTTTTGAATTCACTTCTTCCTTTGTTTTTTTGTTCCATTGTTGTATATTAACACAGGGAATTTGTATAATAGAAATATGTGTTGGTATTAGTATAGTAAAAATATTTTTACCAACTCAGTCTACTACAGTGTGGGCCATGTACAGTATTAAACAAGAAACAGCCTTTTGTAGTATCTGAATCATAGTCTCACAGCTCTGGTCTGAGGAAAATACAGTTGATTGCGCTTTAAACTCCAAGGTATAACTCTATAAAGGCACCCGCTTTGTCTCACCTTTGAACTTCACATGACATGGAGAGGCCCATTTATCAAAATTCGAATTAGAGGTTTTAGAGGAAAAAAGCACAAAAAAACAAATTTTTTCTACAAACATGAATGTCAAGTCATTTAGTAAAAGATCATAATATAAAAAGTATAAACAAAAAAACACAAAATGCTTTATCCTTGCTTTAGTAAAAATTTCCTGAAAACTCAATATCATGAAGCAAAGAAATATTTCACCATTATACAGCTATACAGCTACAGCTCTCATTGACTTCTACATGACTTTAACGTGACCCTGACAGTTTTTAGATGGCAAAGGTTATGGTTTATGGTTAATAAATTACACATTTTACATGGCTTAAAGAAATTAGTATAATCCACCATTTTTAGTGCTTAAAAATATGATTCATTAGTAACGAAGGTTAATATAATGCCCCCTTAATATGTAGTTAGCTATGAATTTCAAAGGGCATGTGTAAACATATATTGGCTCAAAAGTACCTTTTCAATCTACTGATGGTAGAACATGGTTCACACTAGGCTCCTTCACTCAGAAGGGTCCACACTTCATGGAGGAAGAAGAGAGATGGAATTGTGCAAGTGTGTAAAGATAAAAATAGGATGCCAGAAGTTCTTGCAAACAAAACAAAACAAAATGGTTTTATTGAAGCCACACTACAGAGTTAATGCTCACAGATCAATGAAGTAGTATTGCACCCCTAGTAGTCTGGATCCCCTCCAATGGAATCAGGGAGCAATATGCTAAGTCCTTCAGCACTTAATTTTAGGACAGTAATGCCTAAGGAGAGCTAACTCCAGGTATAATCTTTTAGTGGAGCACAAAGGTACTATTTTTAGCTTGCCTTACTATCTCACATTCCTAGACTTTACTATGACAAATACTAGGCCTGTAACAGAGTAAAGCTCATTCACAGGGTCCCTGTTTCTGCACTTTCTCTAAAAGGGTTGTCCCTCTAGGGCAGAACTCTGTACTGGGCCTTGTTAACACCTTGTTAACACCAAGTGCCCCAGAAACACCCAGCTGGGTCAGAAGATGGAGGCCAAAGAAGAAGAACCACCCCTTTGCTACCACTAAATAAAAGTATGACAGGAAGTGGTCAAGAACATAGATATGTCAATCAGGTAACTTAGATAAATAGACAATTATTGACTTGTACAAACTGCCATATGCAGTGTCTGACTGGGACACCAAGGGCCCACCAAAAAAACTTAGACCAGGGGCCCACCATAAGTTTTTAGACCAGGGGCCCATCCTCAGTACTATTTTCTTCCTCTCCTCACTCAACCTCTATTCTCCTAGTCTCTTTTATTTACATACTATAATCTATTATTCCATCTATTTAGCCTCTTTTTTTCTCATAGAAATAGGGAATGGCCATGAAATAGGCCAAATGTTTAGCAGCACAAGGGCCCACTGACACCTGGGCCCACCGGGAGTTTTCCTGGTATCCCTGTGGGCCAGTCCGACACTAGCCATATGTGTCATTCACACAAGAGTTTGTATTTGGAAGAGGCAAGTTTATTTGCATAAAAAACAGGTTACATCTGGAGGAGGGGCACCACTGTTTCCAACTTTCCTAATTAAAAAATATCCCATGTCTAATTGAAATATATATATGTCAGGATCAGCACGGGCCTTGAACTCTGAAAGGTGCACTCCCAGTGTGCTGCACTTACTCTGTGAGCCACTGTAGGCTCTTAGGGCTGATCCTTTTCCCTATGCTATAGTTTCAGGTGTTTTGTAGTTGTCTAGTTGTTTATAGTTGTCTCCTCCCTGTTCTCCACCCACCTCATTTCCCTCATGTGTTTCCCATTCCGCATCACCATCCCTATATAAACCAAAGCCTTGCTCAGGGCTGAGTCATTGTTGTGTTTTGTTCCGGTACCTGCTGCATGATCAGCCAATCTTGTTACAGAGTTCCTTGTTCCTGAATCCGACCTTGTTCCTGAATCCAACCTTGTTCCTGAACCCGACCTTGTTCCTTGTTCCAGAGTTCATTGTTCCAAGTTTCTTGTTCCTGAATCCGACCTTGTTCCAAGTTCCTTGTTCCAGAGTTCATTGTTCCTGAATTCCTTGTTCCTGAGTGAGTACCTCAGAGTTCCCTGTTCCTGGTTCCCAGCCTGTGTTCCCCATTTTCTCCTTACCTTGTGGATTTCCTGGTAACAACCTTGGCCTGACTATTGCTTTTTGCCTGATCCTGCTTTCTGTTTACTGTTTTCCATTAAATCTTCAACCTTATGGGGCAAATTCACTAAGGCGCGAAGCGCCGAACGCTAGCGTTAATTCGCTAGCGTTTGGAATTTTCGCTACTGCGCAAATTCACTAACGAACGCTGGCGTAGTTTCGCTAGTGTTACTTCGCAACCTTACGCCAGGCGAATCTTCGCTAGCGACGAAACTACGCAAATTCACTAACTTGCGCAGTGTAGTGAATGCTACCTTTTACGCTAGACTTCCTTCGCCACCTCAGACCTGGCGAAGCGCAATAGAGTAGATAGGGATTGTTTCAAAAAAAGTCAAAATTTTTTCTAAGTCCCAAAAAACGCTGGCGTGTTTTCTACATGATGGCTGATAGGCTGAAAAAAGATCGAAAATTTTTTGGGGCTCCCCTTCCTCCCCCCCTACATTTCCTGACTCATGGCAACTTACCTAGACAGTGGGCACATGTGTAGGGCAAAATAAAAATTTTATTTGCAGATTTGAAGGTTTTCTAGGCATTTGTAGTGCAGATACGTGTTCCTCCATTGAAATTTGAATTTCGCGCCGTATGCAAATTAGCCTTCGCTAGCGCAACTTCGCTTTATATAGCGAAACAACGCTAGCGCAACTCCGCAACCTTACGCTACCCCTGTGCGCAACTTCGGATTTTAGTGAATTTGAGAAGCGCTGGTGAAACTACGCCTGGCGAAGTGCGGCGAAGTGCGGCGAAGTTGCGCCTGGCGCAACTTCACATCTTAGTGAATTTTCCCCTATGTCTTCATCTCCAATTATATATGGGTACACCCCTGGGCTTCCGATATACCCTCTCCCCGGTGAGTGGCTAACTGCAGTAACAGCGGCTCCCCGCTGTAAGCCTTACAATATACAGTATATGATATTCTCATTTTACCACAAGGGGTACTTTATTATAATACATTAGTTCTAGTGAGTCATGTGACAAAAATTACATCACTACTGACTGTTTACAAATGATGACATCACTAATTACCGTTTAAAAGGACATAATTTACAAGATATTCATGTTAAAACATAAATCATAAAAATAAATCCTGCCCACTGGGCACTACCTTCACACATTTGATGAGTCCCTTACTAAACTGGGCCCCTTGTGGACTATCAGTAAGAAAACACTTTTATTGGGGTCACCCCTCTACTCACGGTGATTAACTGCTTGGCTAGCAGTGGGTTAAATGATACTGCTGTGTTAGTTCAAGTGAATCAGTCAGACAAGCACAGGAACTTTGGTACATGTATTATAACATGGCAGGTAACAATGCCCTGCTCCACACTTGCTCTCAGTTTAGACAGAAAGAGGCAAAACATGAATGGGAATATGAATTATAAGGCACTGCCAAAACAGCAGGAATGCCCTCAACCAAAATGTCCACAAAAGCTGGTTACTACACTCACGATACCTTATTTTGGGGGATTGCTCTGCCTCCTGGCTTTCCTCAGTCTCTCAGACTTTTGATCACTTGGTCACAGCTCCCTCTGCTTCTTGCAGTTGCAGTCAGCACCTACAGTCCTGCTGGGAGTTCTTAACACAGGCATTTATACTTCCATATACTTCTTGCTCTGTGCCCTGCTCAGAGAGACTTTCCTAACAGTCTCATTAGAATTAAATACTTGCAAAAAGGATAGCCTTCCTGTGAGCTCTAGGGATGTAGCGAACGTCGGAAAAAAAGTTCGCGAACATATTCGCGAACTTGCGCAAAAATGCGAGCGGTTCGCGAACGGTTCGCGAACCCCATAGACTTCAATGGGAAGGCGAACTTTAACATCTAGAAAAGACATTTCTGGCCAGAAAAATGATTTTAAAGTTGTTTAAAGGGTGCAACGACCTGGACAGTGGCATGCCAGAGGGGGATCAAGGGCAAAAATGTATCTGAAAAATCTGCCTGTGTGTGCTTGGAAGAGATAGTGTAGGGGGAGAGCTGTTAGTGATTTCAGGGACAGATGATAGTAAGCTTGCTGGCTAGTAATCTGCTTGATACTGCTCTGTATTGGAGGGACAGAAGTCTGCAGGGATTTGAGGGACATTTTAGCTTAGGTAGCTTTGCTGGCTAGTAATCTACTGTTCTCTTTAAACAACTGCCATACGTTGACCTTGTAGGCATTGTTTGCCCAGTTTTTTTGGACGCAGCCACTGAAGCACAGTTGCCAGAAAAAATATGCCATATAAATGCTGAAAATAGTCATTTTTCGCCATACGTTGACCTTGTAGACATTGTTTGCCCAGTTTTTTTGGACGCAGCCACTGAAGCACAGTTGCCAGAAAAATTATGCCATATAAATGCTGAAAATATAAATTTTTTGGTTGCAGCCACTGAAGCACAGAGGCCAGAAAAATTATGCCATATAAATGCAGAAAATATGCATTTTTTTGGTCGCAGCCACTGAAGCACAGTTGACAGAAAAATTATGCCATATAAATGCTGAAAATATAAATTTTTTTGGTTGCAGCCACTGAAGCACAGAGGCCAGAAAAATTATGCCATATAAATGCAGAAAATATGCATTTTTTTGGTCGCAGCCACTGAAGCACAGTTGCCAGAAAAAATATGCCATATAAATGCTGAAAATAGTCATTTTTTGCCATACGTTGACCTTGTAGACATTGTTTGCCCAGTTTTTTTGGTTGCAGCCACTGAAGCACAGAGGCCAGAAAAAATTAAACCAGTAGGGTTTGCACCCTAGTTTGTAACGGTGGCGGAGGGAGGAGGAGGACGCTAAAGGACAGCTGTGTGTGGAGTCATGAGGCTTGAAGAGAAGGACAGCTGCATAGAAGTCAGAACAAGTCTTCCGGCGTGCAGTAACCCTCCGAGATCCACCCCTCATTCATTTTAATAAAGGTCAGGTAATCGACACTTTTGTGACCTAGGCGAGTTCTCTTCTCAGTTACAATCCCTCCTGCTGCACTGAAGGTCCTTTCTGAGAGCACACTTGAGGCTGGGCAAGACAAGAGGTTCATGGCAAATTGTGACAGCTCTGGCCACAGATCAAGCCTGCGCACCCAGTAGTCCAGGGGTTCATCGCTCCTCAGAGTGTCGATATCTGCAGTTAATGCCAGGTAGTCCGCTACCTGCCGGTCGAGGCGTTCTTTGAGGGTGGATCCAGAAGGGTTGTGGCGCTGCCTTGGACAGAAAAACATTTGCATGTCTGACGTTACAGACTGGCCAAAGGGCTTTGTCCTTGCAGGTGTGCTCGTGGCAGGATTACTGGCACCTCTGCCCCTGGAATGTTGATGAGTTCCTGAAGTGACATCACCCTTAAAAGCATTGTACAACATGTTTTGCAGGCTGGTTTGTAAATGCCGCATCTTTTCGGACTTGTGGTATGTTGGTAACATTTCTGACAGTTTATGCTTGTACCGAGGGTCTAGTAGCGTTGCGACCCAGTACAGGTCCTTCTCCTTAAGCCTCTTGATACGGGGGTCCTTCAACAGGCATGACAGCATGAAAGACCCCATTCTCACAAGGTTGGATGCAGAGCTATCCATCTCCGCTTCCTCATTATCAAGGACTGCATCATCCACGGTCTCCTCCCCCCAGCCACGTACAAGACCAGGGGTCCCCAAAAGGTCACCACTAGCCCCCTGGGAAGCCTGCTCCTGTTGGTCCTCCTCCTCCTCCTCCACAAAGCCACCTTCCTCCTCTGACTCCACTTCTGGCACCTCTCCCTGCGTTGCAGCAGGTGCCTGGGTTCGTTCTGGTGATTCCGACCAGAAATCGTGCGCTTCCTGCTCCTCGTCACGCTGGTCTACAGCCTCATCTGTCACTCGTCGCACGGCACGCTCCAGGAATAAAGCGAAGGGTATTAGGTCGCTGATGGTGCCTTCGGTGCGACTGACCATATTTGTCACCTCTTCAAAAGGTCGCATGAGCCTGCAGGCATCGCGCATAAGCACCCAGTAACGGGGGAAAAAAATCCCCAGCTGTGCAGATCCAGTCCTACCACCCAGTTCAAAAAGGTACTCGTTGACGGCCCTTTGTTGTTGCAGCAGACGTTCCAACATAAGGAGCGTTGAATTCCAGCGAGTCTGGCTGTCAGAAATCAAATGCCTGACTGGCATGTTGTAGCGCTGCTGAATGTCAGCAAGGCGTGCCATGGCTGTGTAGGAACGCCTGAAATGGGCCGACACCTTTCTGGACTGGGTGAGAACGTCCTGGAATCCTGGGTACTTGGAGACAAAACGTTGGACTATTAAATTTAACACATGTGCCATGCAGGGCACATGTGTTAAATTGCCTAGTCTCAACGCTGCCAACAGATTGCTTCCATTGTCACACACCACTTTTCCGATCTGCAGTTGGTGTGGGGTCAGCCACCGATCGGCCTGTGACTGCAGAGATGACAGGAGTACAGATCCGGTATGGTTTTTGCTTTCCAGGCACGTCATCCCCAAGACAGCGTGACAACGGCGTACCTGGCACGTCGAATAGCCTAGGGGGAGCTGGGGGTGCACAGGTGTGGAGGAGGAGAAGGAGGACCCAGCAGCAGAGTAAGAAGAAGAAGAAGACGAGGTAGAGAGCGATGGAGGAGTAGAGGTGGTGGCAGAACCGCGTGCAATCCGTGGCGGTGACACCAACTCCACTGTTGTTGTTGAGCTACCCATTCCCTGCTTCCCAGCCATTACCAAGTTCACCCAGTGGGCAGTGTAGGTGACATACCTGCCCTGACCATGCTTGGAGGACCATGCGTCAGTAGTCATATGGACCTTTGGCCCAACACTAAGTGACAGAGATGCGGTAACTTGGCTCTGCACATGTTGGTACAGGTGTGGTATTCCCTTTTTAGAAAAAAAATTGCGGCTGGGTACCTTCCACTGCGGTGTCCCAATTGCTACAAATTTGCGGAAGGCCTCAGAGTCCACCAGCTGGTATGGTAAAAGCTGGCGGGCTAAGAGTGCAGACAAGCCAGCTGTCAGACGCCGGGCAAGGGGGTGACAGTCAGACATTGGCTTCTTACGCTCAAACATGGCCTTCACAGAAACTTGGCTGGTGGCAGATGACTGGGAATGGGAACAGGTGGTCAAGGTGGAAGGCGGAGTGGAGGGTGGTTCAGACGGGTCAAGGAGAGCAGAGGTAGAGCAGTAAGATGCTGGACCAGAAGGAGTGTGGCTTTTAGTTTGCCTGTTGCCTTTGAGGTGTTGCTCCCAAAGTGCTTTGTGCTTGCCGCTCATGTGCCTTCGCATAGAAGTTGTACCTATGTGGCTGTTGGGCTTACCAAGGCTCAGTTTCTGACTGCACTCATTGCAAATTACAATGCTTTTGTCAGAGGCACACACATTAAAAAAATCCCACACTGCTGACTTTTTGGAAGTGTGCGATCTGGCGGTAACAGTAGAAGTTGGCGGCATTGGCGGCAATGGCGGGTGCGTTGGCCGGCTGAACACAGGTGCCGATACATGTTGTTGCCCTACTGATCCCTGCGGGCTGTCCTCCCTGCTTCTTCTAAGTCTTATTCTCCTACTGCCTCTCTGACTCTCCGTCTCTCCATCTGAACTACCCTCCTCTTGCTCTCTTCTACTAGGCACCCACAAAACATCAATCTCCTCATCATCATTCTCCTCAGATGCATCAATTTCTTCTGACACATCACAGAAGGAAGCAGCAGCGGGGACCTCCTCCTCATCACTCATTATGTCCATCTCTATCGTGTTCTCTGCCAGAATTAAATCTGGTGTAAGGTCCTCATCTCCTTCATCTTCTTCTGGCAATAATGGTTGCGCATTACTCAGTTCAAGAAACTCATTGGAAAATAACTCCTCTGACCCCAGTGAAGAAGGGGCACCGGTGGTGGAGGAAGTGTTACGTGGGGTGGCCATAGCAGTGGAGGATGAGGAGGATGTTGTGGTAAAGTTAGAAACGGTAGAGGATGGGGTGTGCTGTGTAAGCCAGTCAACTACCTCTTCAGCATTTTGGGAGTTCAGGGTCATTGGCTTTTTAAAACTGGGCAATTTGCTAGGGCCACAGGATTGCATAGCAGCACGGCCCCTAGCACGGCCTCTGCGTGGCGGCCTGCCTTTGCCTGGCATTATTTTTAAAAAAACAACAACAACAACAAAAACTCAGTTGGTTTTTCTGGAAACGATAATACACACAGCTAGATGGCGGGTTGAAGAAAACACTGTGCAAATAATGCCTACAAGGTCAACGTATACACTACTACAGCGGTGGATACGGATTACGTAAAATATATGAATGCTGCTTGAAAAAAAGTAACTCAAGTGGTTTTTCTAGAGACGATAATATTATCAATATTTAGACAAAATGTGAACAAGCTCACACAGCTCGATGGCGGGTTGAAGAAAACAGTGTGCAAATAATGCCTACAAGGTCAACGTATACACTACTACAGCGGTGGATACGGATTACGTAAAATATATGAATGCTGCTTGAAAAAAAGTAACTCAAGTGGTTTTTCTAGAGACGATAATATTATCAATATTTAGACAAAATGTGAACAAGCTCACACAGCTCGATGGCGGGTTGAAGAAAACAGTGTGCAAATAATGCCTACAAGGCCAACGTATACACTACTACAGCGGTGGATACGGATTACGTAAAATATATGAATGCTGCTTGAAAAAAAGTAACTCAAGTGGTTTTTCTAGAGACGATAATATTATCAATATTTAGACAAAATGTGAACAAGCTCACACAGCTCGATGGCGGGTTGAAGA
The DNA here is from genome assembly GCF_017654675.1 of Xenopus laevis. Lineage (NCBI taxonomy): Eukaryota > Metazoa > Chordata > Amphibia > Anura > Pipidae > Xenopus > Xenopus laevis. The sequence continues at coordinate 42,183,235 of NC_054377.1, forward strand.
AAACAGTGTGCAAATAATGCCTACAAGGTCAACGTATACACTACTACAGCGGTGGATACGGATTACGTAAAATATATGAATGCTGCTTGAAAAAAGTGACTCCGGTGTTTTTTCTGGAGACGGTAATATTATGGATATTTAGACAGAATGTGAACAAGGTCACACAGCTCGATGGCGGGTTGAAGAAAACAGTGTGCAAATAATGCCTACAAGGCCAACGTATACACTACTACAGCGGTGGATACGGATTACGTAAAATATATGAATGCTGCTTGAAAAAAGTGACTCCGGTGTTTTTTCTGGAGACGGTAATATTATGGATATTTAGACAGAATGTGAACAAGGTCACACAGCTCGATGGCGGGTTGAAGAAAACAGTGTGCAAATAATGCCTACAAGGCCAACGTATACACTACTACAGCGGTGGATACGGATTACGTAAAATATATGAATGCTGCTTGAAAAAAGTGACTCCGGTGTTTTTTCTGGAGACGGTAATATTATGGATATTTAGACAGAATGTGAACAAGGTCACACAGCTCGATGGCGGGTTGAAGAAAACAGTGTGCAAATAATGCCTACAAGGCCAACGTATACACTACTACAGCGGTGGATACGGATTACGTAAAATATATTATGGCTGCTTGAAAAAAGTGACTCCGGTGTTTTTTCTGGAGACGGTAATATTATGGATATTTAGACAGAATGTGAACAAGGTCACACAGCTCGATGGCGGGTTGAAGAAAACAGTGTGCAAATAATGCCTACAAGGCCAACGTATACACTACTACAGCGGTGGATACGGATTACGTAAAATATATTATGGCTGCTTGAAAAAAGTGACTCCGGTGTTTTTTCTGGAGACGGTAATATTATGGATATTTAGACAGAATGTGAACAAGGTCACACAGCTCGATGGCGGGTTGAAGAAAACAGTGTGCAAATAATGCCTACAGGGCAAATAATGCCTAAAAGGTCAACTTATACACTACTACAGCGGTAGTAAAATAAAAAAAGTAAAATAAAAAAAAAATGAATATTAAAAAAAAAAATTAAAGTTGGTGCTGCTGAACTACTAGGAGCAGCAGATTAGCACACCAGTCCCACTCCCCAACACTGCTAGACTAATAGCACTGGGCTCTTATAGTAGTAGTAGTAGTAGTAGTAGTAAAACAACAAAAAAATAAATAAAAGCAGTCCTTACAAGGACTACTGTTATTGCAGCAGTCAGCAGATGAGATCAGAAGCAGGACAGCTGCCCACTGCAGCTACATACAGAGCACTGCAGTAGAAGGTAGATTACTAGCCAGCAAAGCTACCTAAGCTTAAATGTCCCTCAAACCCCTGCAGACTTCTGTCCCTCCAATAACAGAGCAGTATCAAAACGATTACTAGCCAGCAAACTTTCAACTGTCCCTGAAATCACTAACAGGCAGCAGCTCTCTCCCTACACTATCTCTTCAGCACACACAGGCAGAGTGAAAAAACGCTGCAGGGCTTCGGTTTTTATAGGGAAGGGGAGTGGTCCAGGGGAGAGCTTCCTGATTGGCTGCCATGTACCTGCTGGTCTGGGGTGAGAGGGCAAAAAAAAGCGCCAACAATGGCGAACCCAAAATGGCGAACGTCGCGCGACGTTCGCGAACTTCCGGCGAGCGCGAACACCCGATGTTCGCGCGAACAAGTTCGCCGGCGAACAGTTCACGACATCTCTAGTGAGCTCCAACATGTGAGCTGGACTTACGGAATGGAGTATCTAGCCTGCTTGTTCCTACCAGAATACTCCAGCTTCCGGGGCCTGGAATTTGACACTTGCAATGCAAATTATAAAAATAAACATGAAAAACTAATGAAAATAATTGGCAGACTACCAGAAGTCCAATTATAATCTATAGATACAAAAGTAAACCATGCAATATTATACTATTTTATATATATATATTAAAATAAGTAACAACATATTCTTCAGTATATCATGCAGAATTATGCACAAAAAAATAAAACATTTTTATAGTCCATTAATTGCCATGAATCTTGCTGTTATAAGAAAGTCATAGTTACATGACTCAAGAAAAAAATTAAGAACCATCAAAGCGTACCAAAAGTATATTATTCAACAATGTTACAACTGTGAAGAAAACAAATGTCACACTTTTGCTACTGTCAGTAAAATTTATACAGGAAATAATGTGCCCCCTTTTGTAAACTATAAGGATATTAGAAATGATGTTCCCTCTGTGTGCTGTGTGCTTGTGCCCATGCACACACATTTTGAGCCCAGAGCTCACAACAAATTATGGTGCACACAAACAATTTTGTGTAAAAATCACAACATTTCATATTTTTTGAATAATTTTTATGAGCACAGTCTATAAGAAATTTGAGGGAACATTGATTTGAAGTCAATAGAGAGTTTCATAACTATATAAAGAAGCAAGGCCAAAGGCCATTTGCTTTGATATTGGACCTGGCATTCCGAGGGGTGTCAGGGTGTCATGTGGCACAAATGAACTCAATGAATGCTGATTATGACTGATGACATTACTAAGTACAGTTTATAAGAGTATATTTTATGGAATAATATCAAATTAAAAAGTTAAAATATACCTACAGGTATATTGCCAATCTGGGATAATACATTTGGAAACCCTGTTCCTATATATGCACATCAGGATATACTAGCTATAATACATAAGAATGGCAAAAAAAGTAACCAAATGCATTGAAGTTAATGGGTGCCAAACCACTCATTTTTTAACCCATGCAACATTCTTTTTTACTGTTGGTAAAAACAGTGTTTTTCCTTGGTGAAATGAGGCAACATGTTTCACTCATCCCTATTAATGATGATTTAGTATTTTAATATCATATAAATACATAAAAATGAATTAGTAAATGCAATACACATACAGTATGCACACATAATCCCAGCATTCTCTGTTTTAGGGAAATGTGTGTTTTTTTTATAAAGAGGGGGTGGTTCAGCTGATCATAAACTGATTTGTAATCATGTTCAGTTGGGTAGTCTGAAGTCTTTCTCCTATAATACATACAGTATACAGTTACAGAAAAAAACTTACTGCACAAGCTTAGTGATACAGAAAGCCACATGTAAAGCATACAAGGGCTCTTTTATTGAAACTATGGTAATGTTGCCTTTAGGAGGCATGCACCATATTGTTGATGTGTGAAGTGCAAATGGCTCAATATATGTGTCATTTTCAGTTTTATATTTGGAAGCATGCCAATAGTTAACAAGTCCCCTGTCTGGCTAAACATACACAATAAGGCACAAGTCCCCTGTCTGGCTAAACATACACAATAATACAGTGTACTGGTTCCTCTTTAATTGCTCCTACCCATAAGAAAGTAGGGTGCATGTTGCTATCATCCTTATATAACTGGCTAAAATCTTGTTCCTGCAACTTGATTAAAAAGATAATTCATTTATATGGACATATCCAGTGCTGGAACTACCATCCTTTCACTACTTTATTTCGGTGAAATAGCAGTCCCTCCGGGGCGATGCAAAAGTTTTGAATCCAGGAGAGGTTAAAAAGCACAAGTTAAAAGAGCACATAGAAGATAGATGGAGAGAAAAGAATAGAGAAAGAAGAGATGAACAAGTGATATAAAAAGGAAGAAGGTGGAGGCATCAGAGAAGTTTTTAGAGAACAGGAGATAAAAAAAAAAAGGGAACGTAGAGAACAGTAGCAGAGTGAGGAATGGTGAGGGAATGAATGATATTCATAAAATAATGTAGGGTAATATAGAATATGCTGGGGTTGTGCTGTGTTACAATATACAACAAACAGGCAGGGTGCTTTGTTTTCAAAAGCTGAATTGGCAGCCAAAAAAAGTCATATACAAAATTTTCTTTTTGGGGTCTCCTAACAACAGGCCATATTATTGCGTAAATCTATGCGTACTGGACATGAACCTACTAATTAGAAAGAATTATCAAAATGGAAATTAAATAATATCTTTGCTTTAAATGAACTTTTAGTATTATGTAGAGAGTGATATTCTTTGACAATATGCAATTGGTTTTTATTTTTTATTATTTGATTTTTGAGGTATTGAGCTTTTTATTCAGCAGCTCTCCAAATTGCAGTTTCAGCAGTCTAGTTGCTAGGGTCCAAATTACTCCAGCCATCATGGATTTGAATAAGAGACTGGAATATGAATAGGAGATTGCCTGAATAGAAAGATGAGTAATAAAATGTAGCAATAACAATACAAGTGTAGCCTTACAGAGCATTTGTTTTTAGATGGGGTCACTGACCCCCCTTTGAAAGCTGGAAAGAAGGCAAATAATTAAGAAAATATAAAAAAATTATAATGAAGACCAATTGAAAAGTTGCTTAGAATTGGCCATTCTATAACATACTATAAGTGAACTTAAAGGTGAAACACCCCTTTAAAGTTGGTGAAAATGTTGATGGGTAAGGCTTATCAAATAGAGGGTGTGGCTTAATTGTGGGAGGGGCTTATTTTTAATATAGCAGAAAATTTGGTAGGTATACCTGTGACTGTAAACATAATAATATATATTTATATATTATTAGTATTTTATATCATTTATAGTTAGATTACTCATGTACTTACTATGAACTCTACATCATTAGGTTTTTTAAAAATATTTCTAAGCAAAAATATCACAACATGTCTGAAAATGGCAACCAGATTAATACTGGCTATTAGTAATGAGGGCCCTTACATTTTAAAAAATGACTTTACCAAGAACATTGCCATTTACTGCTTGGGTAATGCGTGCAAATATTAAAGGGGAGATATTTGTGCAGAAAGTCTTCTATAACTGGCAAAAAAAAATCTCTGCTGCACATGATTTTCTTACCAGATTTAGACAATATATTTAAATTATTCAATACACTCTTTCTTATACTGTAGTCACCATCCTTCAACAAATAAGCAAGGTTTAAAGCATTCTACAAGAATTGTTGCCAAGCAGCTTTACTGTCAATTTTGCAATATTTATGCCACTATATAAATATTACAGAGCCAAACTTAAATATATTCTTTATCCTTCTGTTTAGGTAAATGATTATTCTTTTGCTATTGCTCTGTAACAGTTGCTTGTAGGTTTTTCTCTTTATAAACAGAGAGAATATTAATGTCTTATATATATCATATGTAAATATAGAAATTACCAAGTAATTCAATGAAGTGAGTTTCATATTTATGCCAGTTACAATGCTCTGGTTAATGTCAGTGCAACATAATTTGTGAGGTTTATTCCACAGACAAATCAGTGATAATCTTTGTTATATTTACTAGAGATCAAATGGGGTCTTATACAAAAAAAACTCATAACTTTTTTTGATTGAAAGCCGTGCTGCTTTGTTTTTCCAGCAGAACAATAAATCTGTGTTTTATAACTGCAGGCACGTCCATAAATAATAACATTAGGAAGAGAAAAAATGTTTTCTGCCAAAAACAGAAGATTCAGAGCCAAAAAATTTAATTCTGCATGTATACAAGTTACAAATACCTGTCAATTTGAAAAACAAATTAAGATTAAGGGGAAATATATGCTGGATATTAAGAATTCAGCCTGTGGGAATAGGCAAATAAATATCAAATCAATTTAGTTTGTAAATGGAAAAAATATAAACTAGTTTCTCTAAAGCATTTGTTATTAGATGTACAGTAAAATTCAGAGGGACTCAATTAGTGCAGCATGCAAAGTCCCAGCACATATTCATAATTTACCCACAGGAAGACAAAATACCACAGGGTGCTGTTAAAGTAGAATCCAATGCCAACATCAGTTATAGTAGTGACGCTGCTTAATTGTCATTTAACAAAAAGCATGTTTATTGCCTGTACGAAATGAGCTGTATTAAATATTGTATGACCTGTTCATTATTGGCTCTGTATGTAAGAAGAAATGTCTATAATTCTTTGAAGAATGAAGGAGGTGACTATCTACTTGGCGCTCTGTGTTTCAAAACTTTCTGTTAAAGTTTAATAACCCTGGGACAGATTCACCCAAGTTCTATTCCTATTGGATTTTAGAAGTGTATTCATCAATTTGTGAAAGTTAGAGCTTACCATTTGATAATTATGCTTCTAAAAACCCATAGAAATGAATAGCTCTAAACTTACATTTCAATAAATCTGCCCATTAGAGTTGGTGACTGGGGTGACCATGGATATTACGTGACTTCATCCTAGAGCTCCTGAAACTATTCTGAAATTTGTTTAGTACTGAAAAACTGTAGAAAATGTAGCAACACCTTGAAATTTCACTTAAATGCAATGGAGTCAAAATTACTGTTAACTCTGTAGTAATGCGATGCAAAAGCAGTGACTCAATCTTCATGATGGTAGGTTGCCAGCCTGAACCTGGACACATTTTTTTTTAGCAAAAATTTGTTCTTGTGCTTTTGGTAAATTGGTAGAGTGATGTAGAACGTATTTAATTGCTTGGGATCTTTCCTTCTTAATATTCCTGGCATTATCCAGATCTTTGCTGCCATAAACCCACAGAATGTCTTTATTTGTAGCTATGCTCCTGATGCTTGTTTTGTGTTATTTGTTATTCGAAACAATTTGGGGACAATTTAAGATTGAAATCTTTAGGGGAAACCCCGTTTGAGTTTAACAGGGTTTTGGGCCAAAAAATTCTTGGCAATCTTCATAATGTTTTGAAACTAAGAAAATCTTTAGTAACTTTTTCATTTCAAAAGAACTTTCAGGTAAAATTATGAAGATTGCAGAGTTTTTTCTGTCATGAAACCCTGGGAGAGTTTACTTGTACCGAAAGGCACAAGCAATGTTAAACAGGGCCCTAGAATATGGATTTAGTTGTATTGGACACATCTTGGAGTGCAGCGGTAATTATGGGAAAAATTGCATTGCAAGTACAAATATACTAATTTGCATCTGAAGTGTTCATAAATTACCCCTATAGACTGTTTGAAAATGTTATTGACAGATTTGTTAAAAATACATATAAAATAAATACTGTATCTGGAATCTTTAAAAGGAGAAAATGATTCAATTTTATTTCCAACCATTTACCTGGGCTTATTGGAATATATAGAGAAAATATGCACTCTAAATTTAATTCGAACTGCCCTCTAGACTGGGCAACCGTCCCCTTGCCACCACTACGGTCTCCACGGGGGGTGGCAACAAGCCAATTTCAGGACCATTTATGTATAAGCTCCTATAGAGGTTCTCTTATATAAATAAATCCTACTTGGAGCTTGTCTTCATAACAATAATATAAAGTTCCCCTAATTAAGATAACAAACATGACTTAAAGGAAAACTATACCCCTAAAATGAACACTTGAGCAACAGATAGTTCATATCATATTAAGTGGCATATTAAAGAATCTTACCAAACTGGAATATATATTCAAGCAAATCTTGCCCTTTTACATCTCTTGCCTTGAGCCACCATTTCGTGATGGTCTGTGTGCTGCCTCAGAGATCACCTGACCAGAAATACTTCAACTCTAACTGTAACAGGAAGAAGTGTGGAAGCAAAAGACACAACTCTGTCTGTTAATTGGCTCATGTGACCTAACATGTATGGTTTGTTGGTATGTTTGTGAGTACAGTGAATCCTACGATCCCAGGGGGCGGCCCTTATTTTTTAAAATGGCAATTTTCTATTTAGGATTACCCAATGGCACATACTACTAGAAAAGTATATTATTATGAAAATGGTTTATTTACATGAAGCAGGGTTTTACATATGAGCTGTTTTATGCAATATCTTTTTATAGAGACCTACATTGTTTGGGGGGTATAGTTTTCCTTTAATTTAAATGTTGACTGTGAAAAATATAAAATTTGCTTATACCTGCTTACAGTTGCTATAGGTGACAACTTTGCACCCTTTATTACATAACCCTGTGTGTGTGTCTTGCACCCATAGGATGCCCAAGATAGCTGAGGAGGTCTCAGTTAGGAGACAGTTTAGGGGTGAATGCACTTTGCTGTCATAGATATTCCTTGACACGCAATGTTTTGCTCTGCTCCATATCCTTGAAACAATATCAGGGTGCCACAAGTACAATATTTTCATATATTTGTAAGGTGAGAATGTTCTCTGAATTTTATGCATTCTGCCCCATATTTTCTTTCAAAGCAATTTTCTGCTTAGCTGTGTTTTAATATAAACTGTCTCAGAGATTTAGTATAAATTATTAATTACGATCAGGCCAATCTGCTCAGAATTTTCATAGCGAAAATATGTATAGTAAATAAATAATAATGCAAATTAAACCTTGATAGCATCAGACTTGAATGCTTTACTATAGCGAGCTAAATTCTAGATCACGAAATGGCCTGTAAAGAGTATAATGCATCCAGTATATTTTACAAATTGCACAAGTGAATGTGTATTATAGGTTTCTTTTTAAAAATTCTTTGTTTATTTAATATTTCAGGAAAAAATGGATATCCCTCTGATTGCCTTTGTAGCTCCTCTCCAGCATTATTACAGTAACACTGTTTAATGATCTGCTTTGGCATACTGTAAAATTGACAATCTTCTCACACACAGTTTTACTTTACACGGTTGACAATTTTATGGTCCTTTCATTACACTGAAAAGCACAGGCCTGTTATAAATAATGGAAATGGCTGTAAAAGAATAATTAAAACACATTTTTTCTGGCTGTGACACACTGCAGTGTGCTGATTTTTTTTTAACTGACAGTGAGATTTTGTTTTACCATTTTAAATGCTTTAAGAGCCTTTAATATGAAGTAAAAATAACGGAAGATCTAAAGAAAAGCAATATACATTCAAATTACATTCCCAGTGAATCATGAAGCATCATAAATGTTAAGGATGAAAGAATGTAATAATGCATCACGGTTACAATGTAGCAGAACAGCAAGTCAATAATATGCCATGTGTAAGATAAGATACACTTCAGAAAGCAATTTATTTTGTAAAGGGGAAAAAAAACTTTGATTAAATTAGAATTGCTTCTAATGGAATATGTTAACTGCAATGGAAAAATGTAACTGTGTTACAGTCTAATTTGTCTTTACCTGACATTGAATTATTTTATATCGGCGTTTATAGTCCTTTGTTGAATAGAAATTATTTTCAGTGTGGTGTTGATCTATTTCTTTATCTATAAAGTTGCTTTGGGGATGGAATAAGTGGGATAGACTAATACAAATAAAGGGTGAATTTAAAAATGTGTTCTCAACACTAATAATATTGTAATATAATATAGTATTTGCTGTCTTGATTGATTTTATTAGCATTGATTGGTGCAATGTTCTTGGGCACAAATGTAATTTCTATAATGGTGTGTTGAAATACCGTACACCAGTAGGATTAGAATATGTTGGGCATTATCATTCCTCAGATTAAATCTAAATATATTATATTAATTGAAAAAACATAAAAAGCACATTATAGCTCTTTCTATAAGGAATATATATATATATATATATATATATATATATATATATATATATATATATATATATATATACATATATATACATATATATTCCTTATAGAAAGAGCTATAATGTGCTTTTATGTTTTTTCAATTAATATAATATATTTAGATTTAATCTGAGGAATGATAATGATATATATATATATACATAAAAGTAATCCTTGGGATGAAGCCAGTTAACATTTGTACAGTGTTGATTTCTGAAGTTACAAAACATTAACTATGACATTAGTGATTGCATCATAATTACATCATGAGAGAGCTAGAGAAATGAGCCTACTAAAGTTAATTGTGTGTACAGATATTTATGATATAGTTTGTACTGCTAAGTCCTGGTGGGAAGAAACAAGAGACCGAACTGTGAATTTATACTATTATACCATTTTTAGTAGAGACAGAGATTTAAAATGGTACAGTGGTTTGTCTTTTTTTTAAATCAACATTAAGCCATGCACTAAATAATTTATAAAGCAACTACTTGGAGTCCTTATATGTAGAGATTTTAGTTAGACTTGGGGGCCTATTTACTAACATTCTTTCTAAAAAAAAAAATGTTTAAAATTTGAGTGTTTTAAAAATTTAAAGGGATCCTGTCATGGGAAAACATTTTTTCAAAACACATCAGTTAATAGTGCTACTCCAGTAAAATTCTGCACTAAAATCCATTTCTCAAAAGAGCAAACAGATTTTTTTATATTCAATTTTGAAATCTGACATGGGGCTAGACATTTTGTCAATTTCCCAGCTGCCCCCAGTCATGTGACTTGTGCCTGCACTTTAGGAGAGAAATTCTTTCTGGCAGGCTGCTGTTTTTCCTTCTCAATGTAACTGAATGTGTCTCAGTGGGACATGGGTTTTTACTATTGAATGCTGTTCTTAGATCTACCAGGCAGCTGTTATCTTGTGTTAGGGAGCTGCTATCTGGTTAACTTCCCATTGTTCTTTTGTTTGGCTGCTGGGGGGATGAGGGGGGTGATATCACTCCAACTTGCAGTACAGCAGTAAAGAGTGATTGAAGTTTATCAGAGCACAAGTCACATGACTTGGGGCAGCTGGGAAATTGACAATATGTCTAGCCCCATGTCAGATTTCAAAATTGAATATAAAAAAATCTGTTCGCTCTTTTGAGAAATAGATTTCAGTGCAGAATTCTGCTGGAGCAGCACTATTAATTGATTCATTTTGAAAAAAAATGTTTTTCCCATGACAGTATCCCTTTAAGGGTAGATTTATTAAGGGTTGAATTGTAAATTCTAATTCCAATTAGAATTTTCAATTTGGATTTTTGGTAAAAACTCATAAATTTGAGTTGGGAATAATCAAAACTCTAATTTGAGCTTTATCATACCTCGATGATGGGAACAACTGAAATTTGATCGTACACCACCTAAAACCTGCCAAGTTCATGTAGAAGTCAATGATAAAGGTCCAGTGACCCATTTGAAGATGTTAATAGCGTTACTCACTTAGACGAAGGTGCTTTTAGAGATTTTCATTTTTTTGCACTTTTTTCCATTCTTACTTTTTATATACGGATCTTTTTATAACTTTCACGACATTTGTGATTTTAGAGAAATATAGTTTGATTGTGGGTTCAAAAAGCTATAATACCACTTAAATTAGAGACACACTTATCAAGGGTCGAATTTCAAATTCATGTGAGTTTTTTTATAATCTCCCATGAATTTGAAATTTGACCAATCAAAATCTATTAATAAAATGTTATTTTCTCAGCTCAGACAACTTGAATCAACCCAAAAACTCTAATCAAATTTGAATTAGAAAAACTTGATTCGAATTAAAAAAAAACGATTCCAGCCTTTTTCTCCAAAAAAACTTGAATCTAAGGCTGCAAACATCACCAAATTGATCCCTGGAGCTCTCCCATTGACTTATACAGCAATTCAGCAGGTTTAAGGTGACAAATAGTCGAATCGAGTTCTTAAAGGGCCAGAGTATGATAAATCTCGAATTGCGAATGCAAATTAAAACTCAAATTGAGTTTGGATAATTCACAATTCGGATTTGAGAGTTTTGACCACAAATTTTTTTTACTTTGACCCATCAATAAATCTGCCACTTAATAAATCGGCCTTCCGATATATACTAGAAACTGGCTAGTATACCAGAGGAAAATGAGGGCCAGCTAAAATTTCACATAGAAAAATCTTAACAAATAGATTTGCTTTATAATTATAGGCAATTTTCCAGTCATCACAGCAGTAAGGGAATTGCCACTGCTATATTAAACAGGATAGCCAGTCACATACTAAATGTAATTTTTTTGAGGCTTCCCTAATTATGAAGGATTTGGGATTATTGTCAACAGTGTTGTGTTTAAAAGATGTACTTATTTATGGTTCTGTAACATTCTCCTGATGATGTTTATCACTGAAACTTGGAATAAGTTTAAAACTGCTGTACCTTATACTCACATTGAATTGTTTTATATAAATGGTTTGCAAACTCACAGAAAAGCATTCGTAACATTTATTTCAACATTGTTGGTGAGGTTTGCTTCTATTTAACAACTTGTGATGAGCGTAATTTTTTGCAGATTTTTGCCGTTAAATAACACCAATAGACTCTAATGGGTGAAATAAATTCGGCACAATTTTGCTGTTTCGCCCAGCTCTACTAGAAACTTAAAAAAACTACTAAAATACGTTTCTGTCTTTTTTATAAACAAATAATGAAGGCATGATTCAATGTATTCAATTCAATATAAAAATTATTACATAATGAAAATCAATTGATCCCCAACCATATTTAATTTTCAATACAAATGGAATTAAATATATGCTTACACACAGTTATTTTGTCTGGTCTAACTAATATTTTTTACAAATTCTCAGGACAGTGATAGGAACAAAATTTGCGCCCTCCTATGCCAACTTTTACATGATGGAATGAGAAGATTAACATATTTAGGGTCTTAATAAATTTGCTCTTCATATTATTTTATATTGACATTTTATAGATGATCTAATAAACATTTGGGATGGGTATGACACCCCCTTTAATATTTTGTCCAATATATTAATGACAATGATCATAATTTAAAATTCACAAGACAAATTCAATATAAAAGCCATTGATTATTTATACTTAGTATTGACAGCAGAAGGAAATTGTGCTCTAGCAGATATCTACAGAGAAAACACCAACAGGATTGCACTACTACATGCCAAAAGTGCACATGATAAAAACTGGATAAATACATTTCAATATGGAAAATTCCTCAGAGCAAAGAGGAACTGTACTACCAAGAACCAAAATAAAAACTGTAAATATTGAAGTCAATAAGAAAATTATGTTTTTTTATCATCAAATTAAATAGGAAATTTATTAAAATACATTTACACATAATGGAAACAGACCACATTTTGGGGAAACATGTGGAATCACAACCAACTAATTTTCAGAAAGAATAGAAAGCAGGTTAGCCTCTTCTAACACTTCCAAATGCATTAAAAAAAAATGTCTATAAAATCAATCAAACACAAAAGGCACAACAATATTTATTGTTTATGCATTGATAAATATGTATATATATATATATATATATATATATATATATATATATATATATATACAGTAGATGTATATAGGTCGTGGAACACACAATTAGAACATGTGAACAATATTTCTAAGAAATGCTTTAATCACAGTATCCCCAAACACTTTACAGAATCAGTGAAACACATTGAACACACCTATAAAGATGGGGTTATCTGAAAATATCCAAAAAAAAGAAACACAATGGATTTATAAAATAGAAACTTTGCACCCTGGAGGTCTAAACATCAATCAGTATTTAGCAGCTTTTAAGTAAATGAAATTAAAATGTCAGTTTCTTTTGTAATTTTGAAACATTTTATTACTGTAACGGTATGTCTGACATGTAACATTGATTGGCAGCTGTTGTCGTATTTTACTGTACTGTATAGTAACCTCTTCCTCCAGGTTCTGCATGAATAGCATGCCTCAAGACCTGGACCCGCATTTTAAATTTTTTATTTGTGGTCCCACCAATTTATAATGCATTTCAATGGGTGCGTTTCCATGATTGTAAGTAATGTTTTCCTGGATTTTACATCAAAATTTTGTTCTGATGTACTCAAAAACAGTTTTTTCTTCTATGAATGTTATTATTTGTGAAATAAAAAGGTTTAAAATACTAATCAGGTGTATATTTTTGCCATAGTTCTGCTTGTAAATGGTCAATTCCAATTAGTCTGTCCCTTATACCAATCACTTATTGCTTTAGGTTGTATATGTGACAGAGAGGCCTTGCACATGCCCCCAATAGTGTAACATTAACGCTGCAATGCTTAACACTTGTTATTAACACAGTAAATATTGTACCTCAAAGTAAAACGGGATCCTGTGCTTTTAATCTTTCAGTACTTGAAGAAAAAGTTAATTTAACACATTTCCCTGATTTTACATTTTCCCGTATTTTACATAATTTTTTCCTGGTCCCCTGAAAAACGTAAAATGGGGGTTCTACTGTATGCAAAATTATCCATAGTCTGTAACAACACAATAGGAGGATAGTAAGAGAGCCCTGTAGCATAATATGGGACCAGTAGTATTAAAGATCAGAGGCAAAAATTGTATCACAAAAAATTATTTTTTTAAAGAAAAGCAAACAAGCAACCCCCCCCCCAAGAAATGGACAAATGTTTTGGAGGAAGTGCAGTATTGCCTGTCCACTAACCAAATGGATCAGCAGCACAGTCATTTGAGTCCATACTTTAAGGGGCAAATTGAGCTGAACTTTAAATTCCTGGGCGTTTTTTAAAACTATCATAAAGGTCCATGAACTTCAATTCGCCCAATCAAAATTTATTTAAAAAAATCTATTTTTCAAAACTTGGGTGAATAGGATCGAACCAAAGCTCAAATAGAATTTTATTCGAGTTTTAAAAACTCGATTTGAGGTTTTTTTCTCTGAAAAAAACTTGAATGTCAGGAAGGCTGCAAACAACTCCAAATTGATCCCAGGACATCTTCCATTGACTAAAACCGCAATTAAGCAGGTTGTAGGTGGCGAATAGTCAAATTCAAGTTCTTAAAGGGTCAGTGTATGATAAAACTCGAAAATCGAATATGAATTGTTAAAAAAAACTCAAATCAAATTTTAAAAATTCACTAGTCTAATTTGACAGTTATGGCCATAAAAAAACTCAAATTCAAAATTCTAATTTTCACTTTGACCCTTGATAAATCTGTCCACAAATGGAATGCGATTTACATCTGTAAGTAGGAAATAAGCATTTTATGGAATTTTAAATGCTAATAAAATTGAATCACATTACTATTTCCTGCTTCCAATTTCCTGCTATTTCCTGAGTGATGTGGAGCAGTATTATTAGAAGCACTTCTTAATTTCCCTTTGTCGTGTTTGCAAATTACAAATGGAACATTATATGAAACCAAACAGTGGCAAATGCAGATGGCATTGTGTATGATCACAATTCCTTTTTGAATGCAAAGCAACACTTCTACTCTTTAACTGTCCACTCATAAAGAATATTACGGTTTGAGAAAGCATGTATGTAGATCTTTATTTATAAAGTGTTACTAGGGTACACATCACTCTGCAATTTTACAATATAGAAAGGTTCACGCAAGAAGACAAATATTACATAAATAAGTATACATATTTAGAGATTAATTGCCATGTGGTAAGAGGCATGGTAGGAAAAAATCTCCCTGCCTTGTAGACCCTACAATCTGAATGGGTGAATAAAATACAGGCACAAATAGTACAAAGTACACAAGGTTTGAGCAAATAAAGAATTTAAAATACAGGCATTTGCTTTAATCCATTCTTCTGGCTTGATAAATGATATTTATATGTATAAAATACACAGATTAATATAAACAGCAGCAACTTTGATTATTGTTTCAGATGCCAACCCCTTCCCATTTCACATACTATACAAACAACATTAAAGGAGAAGGAAACCCCTCCCCCCTCCCCCGTGTTGCCCCCCTCCCTCCTCCCCCCTGGCCTACCTGTCCCCCTGGGCAAATGCCCCTAACTTGTTACTCAGCCCTCTGCGAAGGTCCTGTCCACGGAGTTCAAAGTCGCCATCTTCTCCCATGCGCGTCTTCTTCCTGCTTTGACCGGCGTCTTATGGCGCATGCGCAGTAGGAACAGTTACCGGTACAGATCTACTGCGCATGCGCCGAATGTCACACAGTTTTCCGATTTCACTTCGTGACATTCGGCACATGCGCAGTAGATCCGTACCGGTAACTGTTTTCATTTAACTGTTTCCTTCTCCTTTAAGTTAAAGCATATGCTGTAAATTCTACAGAGCTTATCATGCCTGCATCTAAATACAGTTGTCATTTAACTGTAAACCATAACTGAAATTCTGTTTTAACTATTGCAAATGTCAGGAATTTAGTGGATCAAGTTACATATTTAGAATACTGATTACCTGATGTTGTCACATTAAATGATTCATATACACATTTCTGTACAAATGATTCATTTTGTGTGTATCTCTCTTTGAAAAGTATGAATTGCCAGAAAATATTTTTAGCTGCTTCAGCATATAAACTTTTCTTTTGTACTGTTTTCAATTTATTTTTCATCTCTGTAAGTCTAAGCTAGGTGTAATAATGTCACGTAAGTAAATCTGCTTCTCCCAGCCTTATAAAAACAAGTCTATTTATCAGTTTTTACCCAGGCATAAACATTTATTTATGTACAACCTGGCCTCTTATACAATAACTTACAATTTAACATTTCTTTGAAATTTGACAGACTTTAGAAAACAAGGTAACTCCTAATGGGCTATTACAAAAAAAAATTACTGTTTAAACTAATGAATGTACTTTTTGTAAGATCCAATGGGCATCATTATTGGATAGAAGAGAAAACAGGTAGTGGAGAACAAACAATTATTGGAGAACCTACAATAAGGCAACCAGTGTAGTTCTTCTGCACCTGTATCAGTGCTCTGAATCTGGGTGTGATGATGGCAATGCCTCTGTGCCTCATGTGCCATGAATGATGCAATATTTTTAAATGGATTCTGACTCAATTGTGTCTTAAGGGTAGGGACACTAGGCTTTTTTCAAGTTTTTTCACTAAGCAAGAAGGTTAGCCTCATGACAGAAAAAATGTCTGTGTCCCAGGGCCCCTAGCAAAACAAACTAAGCTTATTTACCCCCCCCCCCACAACACACAGAAAACAAACATATGTAACGGAGAATGCATGTCAGAGCTAATGTAATAAAAGCAGTTGTAGGGACTACTGTGGCTACTGTTACCCTTTTTTTTACCATGGATATGCTCATGCTTGAGCTCATTGGATAGAAATATATGTTTTTAGTATATAATTTTTGGTATAACATGGAGTGATTGCCATTTATAAAGCTGTTTAGCAATTGGAGAGGAATGACTTCTGGAACATGCAGAGAAGGAATAAAATGATTGCTATACCCTAGTGAGATACATCCAACCAGCAGTGAGGTGAGCCTGCAGCTGTGTAGTTATATATATTATATAATACCAAGAAAAGCTATAAAGGGACATAAAATGTTCTGCATCTTAGCTTTCCCTGCCTTTAGCTCTAGTGATGAGCGAAATGTCTGCAGCAAAAATTTGCCAGCGACGGCTTCGCAGCCATCTCTTTGCCAGGTGAAACTTCGCTCAGAAAACACTAATTTACCAGTGCGCCGAACGATGGCGAATTTTCTCTAGCGTTACTTCAGCAATCAAAGTGAAGATGCGCTAGCATTAAATTATGCCTAGTGCAACTTCGTTAGAGGTCTTCGCTCAGGCTAATTTGCATACTGCGGGAAATAATAAAGTTGAATGGATGTATATGTAGCAACAAATACATTACATTACACAAGTCCAGGGAACCTTAATATAATGCCCTACACATGAGCCCACTGTATAGTTTATGTTCCATATGTTAGAAGATGTATGGGGAAACCCAGTTACCCCAAAAAAATGTTAAGGACTTTTGCAGGCTATCACTCTGAAAAAGGAAAGGAGCCAGCGTTTTTTGGGACTTAGAAACATTTCCACTAAAAATATGATGTAAGTAACAGAAGATTGAGAAAGATACATATGCACTCCAATGCACCTCGCCTGGTCTGAGCTGGTGAAGGCAAGTCTGGCAATAGAGGTAACGTTCAGTAAAATTCACATCTTAGTGAATTTGCAGAGAAACGTCGATTCGCCAGAGCGAAAATTCGCCTGGAGATAGAGTGTGAATGACCGCTAGCGTCTGTCTCTTTAGTTACGCCTGCACCCGTTAGTAAATCAGCGAAGTGCCTGAAAGCAGTAATGCTGCTGAGTCGTCTCCAGCGTTACTCACTTCGTCCTTTAGTAAATATGCCCCATAGACTCCAATGGGTGAAAATTTGTCACATTTTTTGTCGCCCCTAGCATTTTGGTGAATCTTTGCCATTTCGTGATTTTTTTTTTTTTAGATTTGCCATCAATACTAGTCTGATTTCCTCCCACACTCCAAAAAACCATACAGCAAGGTACATTAGCTCCTATGAAAAATGATAAAACCATAGTATCTGTGAATGTGATAGCAACCTTCGAATGCTTAGATCGCGACCTTAGCTGGGCCATGGATTGATGTGGAGGTGGTATAATCTCTGTAAAGTCCTGTGGAATATGTTCGCATATCTTCATATCTTCTGATCTCATCAACACCAATGTGTTATATTTAGAATCATGAAATAATAGGTAAGTACCCCCTCTTGAAAATATAAGGATATTAAAGGTTACAGAGGAGTTTCATGACCATATAAAAACATGAGGCCGAAGGAACTTGGAACTCCAAGGTGACTTCTAATATCCTCATATAACAGGGGTTAATTTATTTATTATAATACATAAGTTTTAGTCATGTGACAGAGATGACATTACTAAGCTCCGATTATAACCAATGACTTCACCAAGCACTGTTTATGAGGATATAATTTACAGGATAGTCATGGCTCTTGTGTATTATAACCTTATAAATAACATACTGATATAGAGATATTCATACTGTGTAAACATATCATTTTGATGTATAACTGTGTTTTGGCTCTGGCTTTTTTTTTTTTTTAAAAATTCAGTCCTTATCTGGTTAGCTATTTATACAATACACTACTGTTAAAATGGCATTGAAGAATATGAACCCTGGCAAAAGGGAGCATTATATAAATTAGTTGCACTGATGGAATGTGCTATGGTCGCTGTCAAATGCATTAGCTACATTTCCATCTGTTTTATAGGACTACATGCTACTAATGACATGAACATTGGAACAAAACAGCATGTTTGTATGCAAGCAATGAATGCAAAATTCTTACACTACAACTGCAACAAGCCACTGGCTATTTTCAAATCAGTAGGAATGTTTTCTATGTTAATTTTTGCTGTCTTTCTCTCAAATTCCTTTATACAACAGTTATAGCTTAAATAATTGTACAATATGTGCTTGCTTCATGGTTTCCTCAAATGTTATTGGTTTGTAAATTATTAATTTTGTATAATGTATTAATAAGTGTAAAACTCAGCACTGGCTTCGCACACATCGCAACACTTCGTCAGGCGTAAATTCGCCTGGACAACGCTAATTCACGAAGATCCAAAGTTGCACACAGGGTTCCGAACGCTTGCTAAGTTGTGCTAACGTAAATACGATAAGCAGTTCGAAGTTATGCTAGTGATCCCTTTAGCACACCGTATTAGCATACGGTGTGCAGTTAAAATACAATGGCTGTATATGCTGCACCATATACATTACACTACGCAAGGCCAGGGAACCTTAAAGTAATTGTTCAGTGTAAAAATAAAAACTGGATAAATAGATAGGCTGTGCAAAATAAAAAATGTTTCTAATATAGTTAGTTAGCCAAAAATGTAACGTATAAAGGCTGGAGTGATTGGATATGTAACATAATAGCCAGAACACTACTTCCTGTTTTGCAGCTCTCTTGGTTTACACTGACTGGTTACCCTGATTACCAAGCAGTAACCAATCAGAGACTTGAAGGGGGGGGGGCACATGGGTCATATCTGTTGTTTTTGAATCTGAGCTGAATGCTGAGGATCAATTGCAAACTCACTGAACAGAAATGTACCATGTGGCCCCCCTTCAAGTCGCTGACTAACTCAGAGTTATAGAGCTGAAAAGCAGGAAGTAGTGTTCTGGCTATTATATTAGACATCCAGTCACTTCAGCCTTTATGCATTACATTTTTGATAACTAACTATATTAGAAACATCTATTTCACCAGTTTTTATTTTCACACTGAACTGTTCCTTTAATAAAATGATATAAAGTTGTTATAATGCCCTACACATGTGCCCACAGTATAGTTTAGGTGACATATGTCGGAAAATGTAGGGGGAAGGAGGGGACCTAGAAACATTTTCAACTTTTTTTTTTTGGACCAAGTCCTATCTATTCTATTGCACTTCACCTGGTCTGAGGTGGCAAAGGCAAGTTTGGCGATAGAGGTTACGTTCATAAAAATCAAAAAGTTAGTAAATTAGCGTAGTTACTTCCATTTGCCAGTGCGAAAATTTGCCTGGCTTTAGAGTGCGAATTTGCGCTAGAGTATCTTCTTCGCTAGCGAATTTACGACAGCCTCCATTAGTAAATCGGCGAAGTGGCAAAATGACGTACCGATGGCGAATTTTTGCCAGCTTTAAATTCCCCCCCTAAGATATCCTTTTCCTCTGTAAAAAAAATATGCTTTGCAATTAATATTAAATAATATTGAATTAATTCTTGTGGAGGGCAAAACAATTGCATTTACCTTTAAGTCTAAATTTGTTTTAGTAACATTTTGATATATAATAACTGAAAGACCCTTCACCTGAAAAATTCCCAGTCCCATTTATTCTTGGTAACAGATCCATATACTTGTTGTATAGTTTAAGATATGAACAAGAATGTAAGCTTTTTTTGTAGGGCCTCCCTCAGTCCCACAGCAAAAAGTTTAAATAATTCAAGAACTGCAGGTTTAACCCCTTGAGGCATCATGGGAAGGTTGCTGGCATTTAAAAGTTTAAGGGGCATGTTCACTAACATTGTAGATAAATATCACTGCCAATGTTCCCCATAGCAATCAATCAGAAATTATTTTGAGCAGTCCACTAAAAGTTAAAAAAAGCAAAGATCTGATTGGTTGCTATGAGCAAAATCTTGATATTTTTCTCCAATGTTAGTAAACACACACCTAAATCACCCGTGGAGGCTAATATCATACAGGCACATTTACTTAGCTCGAGTGAAGAATTAGAAGGAAAAATACTTTGAATTTTGAAGTATTTTTTTAGCTACTTGGACCATCGAATTGGCTACTTCGACCTTCGACTACGACTTTGAATCGAACGATTCAAACTAAAAATCGTTCGACTATTCGACCATTCGATAGTCTCTTTCTCTTTAAAAAAAACTTTGACCACCTACTTCGCCACCTAAAACCTACCGAGCACCAATGTTAGTCTATGGGGAAGGCTTTCCTAGCAATTTCTGATCGAAGGAAAATCGTTCGATCAATGGATTAAAATCCTTCGTAACGTTCGATTCGAAGGATTTAATCGCTCGATCGAATGATTTTTCCTTCAATCGTTTCATCGAACTGCGGTAAATCCTTCGACTTCGATATTCAAAGTCGAAGGATTTAACTTCGATGGTCGAATATCGAGGGTTAATTAACCCTCGATATTCGACCCATAGTAAATGTGCCCCGTGATGTTGGGCCTCAGGGTGTGTACATTTCAACAAATCACAAGGTAAATGATAAATGTAAATTAACCCTTTAAGTGCCAGCAGAATTTCACATTTTGGTTACGCGAAATGCCAGCCGTTTTTGAAACATTTTGTGCTCTCTCACTTTAGGGGCATTTTCTGAGGGGAAACCTATAGTTTACCTAGGAAAACTATACATTGTTTTTTTCGGTAGAAACTGAGCTTTCTAAATCTGCCTGAGTTTTCATGTATTTCCACCTGTGCAAAAAAATTTATAGTGCTAAATACCAAAAAAAATGAAAAATTACCATTTTTCATCGTATATCAATTTATACCAGAAAAATATTTCATTTTAGGGATGAAAATCCAACTGATTTGGAAAGCCTTATGTCTCTCGAACGTGCCAATACCAGATATGTATAGTTTTAGGGAGATTTAGGATTTCTGTACAGCAAAAACTCCCGGCAGTATATTACCGAATTTTGAAAGCACTAAGGCAGAAAACAGCATGCTTTAGATTCCAAGGCAAAAAATCCTGAAACCGTAGGTTTACCCCAGAAAACCATACATTTTTGAAAAGTACACATTCTGCTGATTACAAAATGGCTAACTATGTCTCTCTACTCCCAACTACCAAACATAAAAGCTTGTCTGAAAATAGCAGTTTTTCAAAAAAAAATTCAAAATTCTGAAAAATCATTTCAAAGGTTTTATTTTGCTGCTCCGCATATCCCAAACTATATTAGGTACCAAGAAAAAGCACCTGAAATATGATTGCCAGGGGTCCACTGAACAGTTTGATACCCATTATGCAAAGGTTTACCAAAGTATCTGGCATTTAGAGACACCAATATGAAGTTAGCACATCCAAATTGATCAGGACTTTACTTCAGCTACTGAGAAATCAACACATTGACTGCAATTTTTGTGGGGTAAAAACACAGAAATATATGTTTACCCCCCAAACCCATATATTTTTGGAAAGTACACATTCTACTGAATCTAAAATGGGTACCCATGCCTTTCTGCTCCAAACTACTGAGTCGCAAGGCTTTCCCAAAATTGTCGGTTTTGGTGAAATATCTGAAAATTGCCTCAAACCTTCAACTTCCCAGCACCATATCGCCCATGTATCATTACGTACTAAGAAAAAGCACCCTAAATATGATTGCCAGGGTTCCTCTGAACATTTTGGTGGTCATTGTTCATAAGTTTACCAAAGTATCTGGCATTTAGAGGCCCCAAAATGAAGTTAGCGCATACAAACAGTCCCGTGGGTAACTTCAGCTAATGAAAGATCAACACATTGACTGCATTTTTGTGGGGTAAAAACACAGAAATATATGTTTACCCCCCAAAACCCATATATTTTTGGAAAGTACACATTCTACCGAATCTAAAATGGGTACCCATGCCTTTCTGCTCCAAACTACTGAGTCGCAAGGCTTTCCCAAAATTGTCGGTTTTGGTGAAATATCTGAAAATTGCCTCAAAGCTTCAACTTCCCAGCACCATATCACCCATGTATCGTTACGCACCAAAAAAAAGCACCCTAAATATGATTGCCAGGGTTCCTCCAAACAATTTGGTGGCCATTGTTCAGGGCTGCCATCAGAAAACACGGGGCCCCGTACAACAAAATATTCTGGGCCCCCTTGTCCCCGCCCCAGCATGACCCAAAGCCCCACCCCAGATCCCACCCACATCACATTAAAAAAAGCCACACATTCATCATAGCTAAAATACCCCCCCTAAACAAGTTATAAAAAACAAGTTATAAAAAGCCATTTGTGGTTAGCATGTCCCTACAAGTTAAAAAAAAAATTGGTGGCTAGCCCCCCTTCCACAAGTAAAGAGAAAAAGTGGCCAGTGC
Organism: Xenopus laevis; assembly: GCF_017654675.1. NCBI lineage: Eukaryota > Metazoa > Chordata > Amphibia > Anura > Pipidae > Xenopus > Xenopus laevis. Next base: position 42,206,314 of record NC_054377.1, read on the forward strand.
CCCCTATAAGTTAAAAAAAAAAACATTGCTGGCCAGGGCCCCCCTTAAGTTTAAAAAAAAACATTGGTGTCCATGGTGCCTCATAAAAGTAACACAAAAAACATTGGTGGTTAGGGGTTAAAAAAAAAAAAAAAGACCTGTTTTAAGATGACTGCTAGCAGTGACGTTCCCTCACTAGCATTCGACCTGTCATTGACGAGGAGGCACGGGATCAAACGGAGAAACTATCCAATAAGCGCCTGGTTGAGTAAGCAAGTGGGAAGAGGCAGGTTTGTGACACACCTCCGCTGCTATTGGTCAGTGTGCCGTCTCACACAGGCAGGCAGAAATGCTGTGAGACCTGTGCTGCAGAGATGGCAGCGGAGTCGTGCCTGTTAACTCTTTTCCGGCTGCTTCTTTTGAAGGGCCCTGCAATCCAGGTAGTGTAGAGCGGCCGGGCCCCCCTTCACACTTTCAAGACTGCCGGGCCCGGTACAGCTGTACCCGCTGTGCCCCCCTGATGGCGGCCCTGCCATTGTTCATAGGTTTACCAAAGTATCTGGCATTTAGAGGCCTCAAAATGAAGTTAGCGCATACAAATAGTCCTGTGGGTAACTTCATCTAATGAAAAATCAACACATTGACTGCATTTTTGTGGGGTAAAAACACAGAAATATATGTTTACCCCCCAAACCCATATATTTTTGGAAAGTACACATTCTACTGAATCTAAAATGGGTACCCATGCCTTTCTGCTCCAAACTACTGAGTCGCAAGGCTTTCCCAAAGTTGTCGGTTTTGGTGAAATATCTGAAAATTGCCTCAAAGCTTCAACTTCCCAGCACCATATCACCCATGTGTCATTACGTACTAAGAAAAAGCACCCTAAATATGATTGCCAGGGTTCCTCTGAACATTTTGGTGGCCATTGTTCATAAGTTTACCAAAGTGTCTGGCATTTAGAGGCCCCAAAATGAAGTTAGCGCATACAAACAGTCCCGTGGGTAACTTCATCTAATGAAAAATCAACACATTGACTGCATTTTTGTGGGGTAAAAACACAGAAATATATGTTTACCCCCCAAACCCATATATTTTTGGAAAGTACACATTCTACTGAATCTAAAATGGGTACCCATGCCTTTCTGCTCCAAACTACTGAGGCGCAATTGTCGGTTTTGGTGAAATATCTGAAAATTGCCTCAAAGCTTCAACTTCTCAGCACCATATCACCCATGTATCGTTATGCACCAAGAAAAAGCACCCTAAATATGATTGCCAGGGTTCCTCCGAACAGTTTGGTGGCCATTGTTCATAGGTTTACCAAAGTATCTGGCATTTAGAGGCCCCAAAATGAAGTTAGTGCATACAAATAGTCCTGTGGGTAACTTCAGCTAATGAAAGATCAACACACAGGAGAAAGCTCTCTGTTTAGTGCTGATTTAAGCATTGAAATTCCTGTTTGAGACAGGATTTTTTGTTATCACTTGGTGTGTGAATGTGTTGTCCACTTGGTGGGTGAAATTTGGGAAGTTTTGAGTTGATTTTCTTTACTAAAAATCGATTTTTCTTTTGACCCTGAAGGTGAGTGATTCCTAGCCCAGTTCCCTTCACTTGCTCTGGGCTACAAACTCACTGTTAGATCCCCTACCCCTCCCCCGCACCTGGGTGTCAGTTTCATTTGCATTTTTCTCTTGTTTCAGCACAAATTGTTTAATTTTTGTACAGATTGAGTGGATATTTTGATTTTGCACTCAGTTCTGTGAGGAGAGAAAGCTAAAGGGAGAAGGATTTAATATAAGTATAAATATAAAATCTTTTCCAGCAGCAGCAGTGCAGCTCCCAGGCACCTGCTCACATTAACCCTCTCCCTGCCACAGCTTCTCAACTTAAAACTTACTTTTTTGTTAATCAATAGTATAAAGCTTTCTTTTTGTGTGGTGTTGTGTAAAATAATGGGAGGGAATAAAAAGGAAAGTTATAAAAAAACATCTCTTGGTTCTAAAGCAAAAGGACCTGAAAAACCCAGCTGTAGCTCTGCAAGGAAACACCAGTCAGAGCCCATGTCAAAAAGCCCCATTGCCTCTACTTCTGCTGCTGCAGCCAATGTGACCCCTGCTAAAACATTTGCACACGCGGTAGCTACTGGCAGCAACCCTAGCCAAGTCACTGCTGGGGTAGAGAAGCTTACAAGGAAGCATGGGGTCAGATGCCTAATGTCAAGCACTCATGGCATAGAGGCTTATATAAAGTCTGCAGCTGAAGTGGTGGGCCACTCTGCAGTAGTGGCAGCAAGTAAAATGTATGGGAAAGCCATAATCTTTGCCCGTACTCTAACTGCAGTGCATACTCTGGTACAGAGGGGTATCACAGTGGGAGGGAGTTATGTCCCTGTAGAACCCCTAGAAGGATTGGGCACAAGGGTGGTTTTATCTAATGTGCCCCCCTTCCTGCAAGACCACTTATTGTACCCCCACCTGCAAGCCCTTGGGGAGTTAAAATCAAATATGTCTAGAATTCCCCTGGGATGTAAGGAGAGCAGACTGAGGCACGTCCTTTCCTTTAAAAGGCAGGTGCAACTACTTTTACCTCGGGGGCAAGACACTATTGAGGGGTCTTTCGGGGTTCCATTTGAAGGGGTGCTGTATAAAATTTTTTACAGCACAGAGGAAGTGAGGTGCTTCCTTTGCAAGAACCTGGGGCACACTCGCCAGAGTTGCCCCAAAGGGCAAATTAAGACCACAGCCCCTGTTCCTGCTCCCAGTGCCTCAAATAAAACATCTTATCCTGCTGGGACTATTTCAGCAGGGTCCTCAAAGGGGATATCTCCTTCACTAAAGAACCTCAAGGTGGCTGTTACACAACCCACCTCTACAACATCCAAACCTCCTCCTTCTTCACTGAAGACATCTAAGGCTGTAGCATGTCTTACAATTGCGGCAAAAGAGAAGGGGGGAAAACATGTCAAAGCTTCCCCCAGGGTCACAGTTGTTCCTACCACAAAAAAGTGTACCCCTGTTATGGGCACCCCTGAAGGTGTGGGGTACCCATGATTGCAACACCTGTTGGGGTTGGGGCAGATAGTGGCCTTTCCTCTTCAGATGCCAAGAAAAAGAGGAAATTTAAATCAAACTGGCTGGTACCTGAGGAATGGGCATCAGTGGTTAATGATGGGGCACCCCCATCCAAGGGTAAAAAGGACAGCAAGACTTCTGCTCCTCATGTGGTGACATTGTCTGGTCCAACTGTTGGTCACGATCAACCGGTGTCAGACCATGCACTCTTGCCTCCAGACCAGGTGGGGAATAATGAGGTTAATGGTCTGCATGGCCTTGAACATGGCAGTGTTGGTTTCCCCACAGAGTCAGGGGTGCAGTATCTGCCTCAAAATCATTTGGAAGATCTTCCCTTGGAGTGTAAAGAGACACCTAATGAGACTCCTGCAGAGTGGGCAGTCAGTGTTCCTGAGGTGCTGAGATTTGGCAACTGCAACCAGCCTCAGTTTTTAGTGCCTCAGGGTATTTCACTCCAGGTGGGGGAGAATATTGGGCTAACCCCCATACAGGACCCTGCAGATAAAACTGCTGGGAAGGATTGTGAGGGTGGAGTTGTAAATATGGTGGAGGGTAGCCAGACAACCTCTCCTGTTCATGCTAAAATCTCTCCTCCCTTGTCTTCAACTGACCCAAATGTTATTGCCATCCAGAAAGCACAGGAGGTAGTAGAGAGGGCAGAGGCTAACCATCGAGCCTCCAAAGCTCTACCTGTTGCTGGGAGCTAATTAGTTCTGTTGCTCCTGTGTCAAACACTTCCAAATGTGTTTCAAGTGAAGTTGAGGGAACACCTGAGCCATTGCAGGGTCTCCAGAAAAGTGATTCTGATACTTTTCCTGTAACAACTTGTGGAGAGATTCTCAAAGCTCTAGTGGAGAGGGGAGATTATCAATCCCTTAGCCAGGAAGAGCTCATGGATGAGGGGAACATCGAAGAGGAGGTTGACATAGGAGTGGCAAATCCTTCTACCCCAATCATCCCTGCTGAGGAACTCAAAAAGTTTCTTGAGAGCACCCTTGGTGTTAAATTAGAGAAGAAGATGCACATGGCTCTGGAGAAGTGGCATGATTTGCCTTTAGTTATCAATTCTGTGAGACAATACATTAAGGTCATAAAAGAGGCCAAGAACTATGGAACAGCGGAATATCTCCGTATAATGAAGTTTCACAAAAAATGTTTGTCTCATCAGACCTTGATGAAGGTTAAAGCACTTCCTAAGACTCAGTAATGGCCTTGAGTATAAGCACACTTAATACTAATGGCTGTCGGAATCCTTTCCGAATGTTTCAGGTACTCTCCTTTCTTCGTCAAGGAGGGTACTCTGTGAGTTTCCTCCAAGAGACCCACACCACTCCAGAGCTTGAAGCAAGCTGGAATCTGGAGTGGAAGGGAAGGGTCTTTTTTAATCACCTCACTTGGACATCATGCGGGGTGGTGACCCTTTTCTCAGATTCCTTCCAGCCAGAGGTCCTGAATGCTACCTCTGTCATCCCTGGCCGTCTATTGCATCTTCGGGTCCGGGAGTCAGGTAGAACATATAATCTAATGAATGTGTATGCTCCTACTACCGGACCAGAGAGGGCACGGTTCTTTGAAAGTTTGTCAGCCTACATGGAGACAATTGACTCTGATGAAGCCTTGATTATAGGGGGTGATTTTAATTACACCCTTGATGCTCGAGATCGCAATGTACCCAAGAAAAGAGACTCGTCTGAGTCCGTTTTGCGAGAACTAATTGCTCATTTCTCCTTGGTTGATGTCTGGAGAGAACAGAACCCAGAGACGGTTGCTTTTACCTATGTCAGGGTGAGAGATGGTCATGTTTCTCAATCCCGGATTGATAGGATATATATATCGAGCCATCTCATGTCACGAGCCCAGTCGAGCACCATTAGATTGGCACCATTCTCAGACCACAATTGTGTATCCCTGAGAATGTCAATCGCATCATCTCTGCCAAATGCTGCTTACTGGCACTTTAACAACAGTTTATTAGAAGATGAGGGTTTTGCAAAGTCAGTCCGGGATACATGGAGAGGCTGGAGGGCCTTTCAGGATGAATTTGCCACATTGAACCAGTGGTGGGATGTAGGCAAGGTTCACCTAAAGCTCTTGTGTCAAGAGTATACCAAAAATGTGAGCGGGCAGCGCAATGCAGAGATTGAGGCACTGAATGGGGAGGTGCTTAATCTTGAGCAAAGGCTATCAGGCTCTGAAGACCAAGCCCTTCAGTGTGAATATCTAGAAAAGAAAGAAGCGCTGCGTAACATGGAACAACGACAGGCTCGTGGTGCCTTTGTGCGAAGCCGGATGCAGTTACTTTGTGATATGGATCGTGGTTCCCGATTCTTCTATGCTCTGGAGAAGAAGAAGGGGAACCGAAAACAAATCACATGCCTTTTTGCGGAGGATGGAACCCCCCTTGAGGATCCGGAGGCTATCCGGGACAGAGCCCGGTCCTTCTATCAAAACCTTTTTTCTCCAGATCCCATCTCTCCAGATGCCTGTGAGGAGCTATGGGATGGGCTTCCAGTGGTCAGTGAGAGGAGAAAAGAGAGGTTGGAAACACCAATCACTCTAGATGAACTCTCTCAAGCACTCCGTTTAATGCCCCACAATAAATCTCCTGGGCTTGACGGACTGACCATAGAGTTCTTCCAGTTCTTTTGGGATACTCTGGGCCCTGATTTCCATAGGGTCCTAACTGAGGCCTTCAAGAAAGGTGAGTTGCCACTTTCGTGTCGTCGAGCAGTGTTATCACTACTTCCTAAGAAGGGGGATCTCCGTCTTATTAAGAACTGGAGACCAGTCTCACTGCTTAGCACAGACTATAAGATCGTGGCCAAAGCTATCTCACTTAGGCTCAAATCTGTGCTGGCAGAGGTGATTCATCCTGACCAGTCCTATACAGTCCCCGGTCGGACAATTTTTGATAATGTCTTTTTAATCCGAGACTTACTACATTTTGCGAGAAGGACTGGTCTATCTCTTGCTTTTCTCTCTCTGGATCAAGAGAAGGCATTTGACAGGGTGGATCACCAATATCTTATAGGCACTCTGCAAGCCTATAGCTTTGGCCCACAGTTTGTGGGCTACCTGAAAACAATGTATGCCTCTGCAGAGTGTTTAGTTAAAATCAACTGGTCTCTGACTGCACCTCTGGCCTTTAGACGAGGAGTTCGGCAAGGATGCCCCTTGTCGGGACAACTGTACTCGCTGGCCATTGAGCCCTTCCTGTGTCTCTTAAGGAAAAGGCTCACGGGACTGGTGCTCAAAGAACCTGACATGAGGGTGGTTCTCTCAGCCTACGCTGATGATGTAATTCTTGTGGCCCAGGACCTAGTTGATCTTGAGCGGGCACAAGAGTGTCAAGAAGTCTACGCTGCTGCCTCATCTGCCCGGATCAACTGGTCCAAGAGCTCAGGCCTTCTGGAGGGTTCTCTAAAGGTAGATTTCCTGCCTCCTGCTTTTCGTGACATCTCGTGGGAGAGTAAAATCATTAAATATTTAGGCGTCTACCTATCAGCTGAGGAGTATCCTGTCTCACAGAATTTCATTGAACTTGAGGAGTGTGTTCTAACGCGCCTTGGAAAGTGGAAGGGTTTTGCTAAAGTACTTTCTATGAGGGGGAGAGCTTTGGTGATTAATCAGCTGGTGGCCTCTCAGATCTGGTACCGGCTGATATGTCTTAGCCCAACCCAAGAATTCATTGCTAAGATCCAGAGAAGGTTACTGGACTTTCTCTGGATAGGAAAGCATTGGGTTTCTGCAGGTGTCTCAAGCCTCCCGTTGAAAGAGGGAGGGCAGGGAGTCGTGTGTATACGTTCTCAAGTGCACACCTTCCGTCTCCAGCAAATACAGAGATACTTGTATGCAGATCCTTCTCCACAGTGGTGTACTCTAGCATCGAGTTTTTATCGCCAGGTACGAAATATGGGATATGACCGGCAATTGTTTATAATTGAACCTGAGGGTTTCCTAAGAAACCTTTCAACCCTGCCGGCTTACTACCAAGACACGCTAAAAACCTGGAGCATGGTATCCGTGTTAAGGCAAGGAGCCATTGAAGGGGAAGACATTCTAAATGAGCCCCTACTTTACAATCCATCTTTTAAGACTAGGATGTTAGAATCCATCAGCATCCGACGTCGCCTTTGCCAGGCTCGGTTAACCAGAGTTGGAGATCTCCTGGATTTTGAGAAATCAGATTGGGTGGACTCTCAAGCAGTTATGCAACGCATGGGATTCCTCACCACTAGGGTTCCACACCGTCTTCTCAAGGAAATCAAGGACACAATCTCTCCTGATTCTCACACCTTCATTGATGGGGTTTTACATGCTGGAGAGCCACGTCCACCTTGGAACTCCTCACCTCCAGACATAATAATAGCACCTAAAACCCGTCAATCCCCCCAAGCACCTCCTTCCCCCAACTTGAGCCAGTTGGAGAATTTTCCATTGACACGCTTTCATGATATAACAAGAAAGCTGTTGTACTCTCTAATGCTTCACACTGTACACTTCCTTGCCCTCATCTCCCGATATGATACCATCTGGAGACGTGTGCTTAATGAGGGTGAAAGACCTCAGTGGCAAGCTCTTTATTCCAGTTTGGTGCCTAGACCAACTGGAGACTTGAGTTGGAAAGTGCTGCATGGTGCATTGAGCACGGGAGAGTATTTAGCTCGTTTTACAGACTCCCCAGCTGCTTGTCCATTCTGTGGCAAAGGAGAGTCTGTGTTTCATGCTTATTTTACGTGTGCCAGACTGCAACCTCTATTGGCTCTTTTGAGGAAGATTTACCTGCAGTTCTGGTTACACTTTTCCCCTCATGTTTATATTTTTGGACGCCCAGTATCCCGGGACAATAAAGAGAAAGACCTTCTCTCCAACTTGCTCCTGGCTTTAGCTAAATTAGTCATCCATAAATCTAGAAAGCAATGTTTGGAAGGTGGGAATCCTCTGCCAGCAGAGGTCTTGTTCCGAGTGCTGGTGCGTTCCCGCATCCGAGCAGAGTACACCCAAGCAGTGTTTACTGGTCGGTTGAAAGAATTTGCTGACCAGTGGGCAATAGATGGGGTACTTTGCTCAGTATCCCCAGACCTGGTTTCTGTTCAGACAATTCTCACACTCCATATTTAAGTGCACTTTAATTTAAGTGACAGTTGTATTTTAATCAGTTAATTATCTCCTTTGAGATGTGATTAACTTTGGTGAGCAATCACTCACCTGCAATTTGAATAATATATCAGCTAATGAAAGATCAACACATTGACTGCATTTTTGTGGGGTAAAAACACAGAAATATATGTTTACCCCCCAAACCCATACATTTTTGGAAAGTACACATTCTACAGAATCTAAAATGGGTACCCATGCCTTATTGCTCCAAACTACTGAGTCGCCAGGCTTTCCCAAAGTTGTCGGTTTTGGTGAAATATCTGAAAATTGCCTCAAAGCTTCAACTTCCCAGTACCATATCACCCATGTGTCATTACGTACTAAGAAAAAGCACCCTAAATATGATTGCCAGGGTTCCTCTGAACATTTTTGTGGCCATTGTTCATAAGTTTACCAAAGTATCTGGCATTTAGAGGCCCCAAAATGAAGTTAGCGCATACAAACAGTCCCGTGGGTAACTTCAGCTAATGAAAAATCAACACATTGACTGCATTTTTGTGGGGTAAAAACACAGAAATATATGTTTACCCCCCAAAACCCATATATTTTTGGAAAGTACACATTCTACAGAATCTAAAATGAGTACCCATGCCTTTCTGCTCCAAACTACTGAGTCGCAAGGCTTTCCCACAATTGTCGGTTTTGGTGAAATATCTGAAAATTGCCTCAAAGCTTCAACTTCTCAGCACCATATCACCCATGTATCGTTATGCACCAAGAAAAAGCACCCTAAATATGATTGCCAGGGTTCCTCCGAACAGTTTGGTGGCCATTGTTCATAGGTTTACCAAAGTATCTGGCATTTAGAGGCCCCAAAATGAAGTTAGCGCATACAAATAGTCCTGTGGGTAACTTCAGCTAATGAAAGATCAACACATTGACTGCATTTTTGTGGGGTAAAAACACAGAAATATATGTTTACCCCCCAAACCCATACATTTTTGGAAAGTACACATTCTACAGAATCTAAAATGGGTACCCATGCCTTATTGCTCCAAACTACCGAGTCGCAAGGCTTTCCCAAAGTTGCCGGTTTTGGTGAAATATCTGAAAATTGCCTCAAAGCTTCAACTTCCCAGCACCATATCACCCATGTGTCATTACGTACTAAGAAAAAGCACCCTAAATATGATTGCCAGGGTTCCTCTGAACATTTTGGTGGCCATTGTTCATAAGTTTACCAAAGTATCTGGCATTTAGAGGCCCCAAAATGAAGTTAGCGCATACAAACAGTCCCGTGGGTAACTTCAGCTAATGAAAAATCAACACCTTGACTGCATTTTTGCGGGGTAAAATATATGTTTACCCCCCAAACCCATATATTTTTGGAAAGTACACATTCTACGGAATCTAAAATGGGTACCCATGCCTTTCTGCTCCAAACTACTGAGTCGCAAGGCTTTGCCAAATTTGGCGGTTTTGGTGAAATATCTGGAAATTGCCTCAAAGCTTCAACTTTCCAGCATCGTATTGTCCATGTATCATTACCAGCATAAAGCATCCTAAATATAAACATAGGGGTCTACTAAACAGTTTGATGCCCAATATGCATAGATATACCAAACTATGTGGCGCACAGAGACCCCCAAATGACAATATGTATAGACATTTTCACGGCTGACGCGCTGGCTGCTGCGATATAACCACTCGGTGTGTGTATTATGCGACATTAGACCACCTAACAGTACAGAGACCCCAGAAAACCATATATTTTCAGAAAGTACACATTCTGACGAATCCAATATGGGTAAATAAGTGTTTCTACTGCAAACTGCCAAACTGCAAAGCAATGCTGAACATAACGGTTTTTATCAAATTTCTGAAAATTGTCACAAAGCTTGAATTTTACCCCATTATATGCCCCACATTTCGTAACTTATCAGCATAAAACATCCTAAATATGAACGCCAGGGGTCTACTAAACACTTTGATGCCCAATATGCATAGATAAACCAAACTATGTGGCGCACAGAGACCCCCAAATGACAATAGTGTGTATATACATTTTCACGGCTGACGCGCGCTGGCTGCTGCAATATGAGCACCTGGTGTGTGTAATATGCGACATTAGACCCCCCTAACAGTACAGAGACCCCAGAAAACCATATATTTTCAGAAAGTACACATTCTGACGAATCCAATATGGGTAAATATGTGTTTCTACTGCAAACTGCCAAACTGCAAAGCAATGCTGAACATAACGGTTTTTATCAAATTTCTGAAAATCGTCACAAAGCTTGAATTTTACCCCATTATATGCCCCACATTTCGTAACTTATCAGCATAAAACATCCTAAATATGAACGCCAGGGGTCTACTAAACACTTTGATGCCCAATATGCATAGATATACCAAACTATGTGGCGCACAGAGACCCCCAAATGACAATAGTGTATATACATTTTCACGGCTGACGCACTGGCAGCTGCAATATAAGCACCTGGTGTGTGTATTATGCAACATTAGACCCCCCTAACAGTACAGAGACCCCAGAAAACCATATATTTTCAGAAAGTACACATTCTGACGAATCCAATATGGGTAAATAAGTGTTTCTACTGCAAACTGCCAAACTGCAAAGCAATGCTGAACATAACGGTTTTTATCAAATTTCTGAAAATTGTCAGAAAGCTTGAATTTTACTCCATTATATGCCACACATTTCGTAACGTATCAGCATAAAACATCCTAAATATGAACGCCAGGGGTCTACTGAACACTTTGATGCCCAATATGCATAGATATACTAAACTATGTGGCGCACAGAGACCCCCAAATGACAATAGTGTATATACATTTTCACGGCTGACGCGGTGGCTGCTGCAATATAAGCACCTGGTGTGTGTATTATGCGACAGTAGACCCCCCTAAAAGTACAGAGACCCCAGAAAACCATATATTTTCAGAAAGTACACATTCTGACGAATCCAATATGGTTAAATAAGTGTTTCTACTGCAAACTGCCAGACTGCAAATCAATGCTGAACGTAACCGTTTTTATCAAATTTCTGAAAATCGTCACAAAGCTTGAATTTTACCCCATTATATGCCCCACATTTCGTAACTTATCAGCATAAAACATCCTAAATATGAACGCCAGGGGTCTACTGAACACTTTGATGCCCAATATGCATAGATATACCAAACTATGTGGCGCACAGAGACCCCCAAATGACAATAGTGTATATACATTTTCACGGCTGACGCGCTGGCTGCTGCAATATAAGCACCTGGTGTGTGTATTATGCGACATTAGACCCCCCTAACAGTACAGAGACCCCAGAAAACCATATATTTTCAGAAAGTACACATTCTGACGAATCCAATATGGGTAAATGTGTGTTTCTACTGCAAACTGCCAAACTGCAAAGCAATGCTGAACATAACGGTTTTTATCAAATTTCTGAAAATTGTCAGAAAGATTGAATTTTACCCCATTATATGCCCCACATTTCGTAACGTATCAGCATAAAACATCCTAAATATGAACGCCAGAGGTCTACTGAACACTTTGATGCCCAATATGCATAGATATACCAAACTATGTGGCGCACAGAGACCCCCAAATGACAATAGTGTATATACATTTTCACAGCTGACGCGCGCTGGCTGCTGCAATATAAGCACCTGGTGTGTGTATTATGCGACATTAGACCCCCCTAACAGTACAGAGACCCCAGAAAACCATATATTTTCAGAAAGTACACATTCTGACGAATCCAATATGGGTAAATAAGTGTTTCTACTGCAAACTGCCAAACTGCAAAGCAATGCTGAACATAACGGTTTTTATCAAATTTCTGAAAATTGTCAGAAAGCTAGAATTTTACCCCATTATATGCCCCACATTTCGTAACGTATCAGCATAAAACATCCTAAATATGAACGCCAGAGGTCTACTGAACACTTTGATGCCCAATATGCATAGATATACCAAACTATGTGGCGCACAGAGACCCCCAAATGGATATATAGTAGATAAAATTTACAAGGCAAAACAAAATAAGGCAGTAAAGGGTGAAATGCAAAAAAATCCAATAAAACCACAAAAATCAATGTTTTTTTTCCAGACTAGTGTTATCGGCCGTCAGAATCACAGTTTGAATATTTTAGATGGGCCAAACAGGTTCTACGGCTAGAAACAAGTGAACACAACATACGCAGAGCTGAAAATGCAATAAAATGGCTAAAAATTCAATAAAATGGCTAAAAATGCACCAAAATACCCAAAATTGCAAAATAATCACCGAAATAACATACAAAAGGTATTGCACAGTACGGTTAGCGAATACGCTATGCGTAATGGCAATAAAACATTTTTTTCAGCCAAAAAAAGAAACGATGCGATAAGAAAAAAAAAAAAAAAAGCCACAATGCCATGTATGTGCGTGTGCGTGTGTACAAATGGTAAATTACATGTTATGTGCGCGTGTGTGCGTGTGCACATGTGTGTAAGTGCAGTGAGTGTAAGTGACCCCCCAATCCCCAAAAATGTGTGTGTAAGTGTGAATCTAAGTGTGTATTACTGTAATAAGTGTGTGTTGGTGTGTTTGTGTGTGTAATTGTTGCACTAACCTGAAAAAGTCGCTGGAGACTGTTGCAGGCGATCAGGAAGAGCCTCTGGAAGACATCTGCCTCGTGGTTCCTGTCTGTGTGCTGTGGGGGCGGAGATCGTCGATCCGGTGCAGGCTGCAGCAGCAGGACACGTAAGTAACACGTGCCTGCTGCTGTTTTTGGGCCCCTGGGCGATCGCGCCCCAGGGGCCACTCGATCCCCTGCTCTGCTCGTTGCCTAGGGGCAGGGGATCGAGCAGGAACGGAGCGAACGGCTCTAACAGCCGCTCCTCCGCTCCTGAACCAGGAAATGCTGCAGAACGTAGAATCTACGTTCTGTGGCATTTCAAGTACCTTTGCCACAGAACGTAGATTCTACGATCTGTGGCATTTAAAAGGTTAAACAAGTTATTGTTAACAAAGAAAAGTTTTATATTTGGTACCAAAATGCTGGCCAATTCATGTAAAAATCAATGGGAGTTGTCCTAGATAATTTTTTTCAATTAAATTTTTTTAAAGTATGTCACTTTTACACTTTTTTGAGTATTGTTAGACCCAATGATAAATTGAAAACACATTTGGTTTTCTTTTCATGTTATCAAATGCTATACCTTTTTGTTTGTGCTTTTGCATGTTCCCCAGGCCACAACAGTCCTTTAACTTGAAGATGTGTGCTTCAAAGATGCCCAGATCACCCAGTTGTAATGAGCAAACAACTGAACTGTAACAGGAATAAGCATGAAAGTAAAAGGTATACCTCTGTTTATTGATTTGGCCATACAGCATGGCCTACATGTATTCACATATCTTTTATGCTGGCACTGTGGTTCTTATGAGTCAGAAAGAGAGACTTTGGTACTTAAAGGGGATCCATTGCAAAAATGAAAATATAATGAAATTAATACAAGCTTCATCTCACTAAAATAAGACACTTTCTAAATATTATCAATTAAAAATGCTGTACTGTTTAAAGTGGACCCGTCACCCAAAAAAATTATTCAAAATCCTATTTTATCACATTAGTCAAGCAAAATGAACTTTAATTACACTATATAAATTATTTGAATCTTGTTTCCTTCAGTCTGGGAATTCATAATTATAACAAGCAAGCAGGAGCCATTTTGTGGACACTGTTATTAAGACAAGTCTTGTATCATCTCAGAATCTTGTTTGTGCACCAGAATGGGGGACCTGATGTCCATCCCCATGCCCTGGTTACACAATTAAACGGTGAAAAGAACGGGGGAATGTGGGGAGAGCAGTGACATCTAGGAAGTGCTGAATGGAAAGTGAAAGCAGTTGTCTGCCCCGCCTCTATGCCTAGGCATAGAGGCGGGGCAGGCAATATTTGATTGACAGCTGAGATTTTTGAATGAGTATACAACAGCTATGAATGCTTTAATAAAAAATTGAAATTGGATTTCATGTTTAATTTGAAAAGGACTTTTATTATACAGATTTTTGTGTCTGGGTGACGGGTCCACTTTAAGAAATAATCAAGTTACTCTTCAGTATCTCACTCTCTGCAACCTGTCACTCTTAATGCTCTCTACATTCTGAGGTCTGGGTCAGATCTTGATTGACAGGTAGGTCTAATACGTCTTTAAGAGGGGCTCCTTTTCTTAGCAGATCTTTTTAGAGCTAACTCAAAAAACTAACTCCAGCACAAACAAAAGGTAACAAAATAACAGACCCTAGCACACACCCTGCATGCAGAGAAACAGGATTGCCATCATAGCCAAGTATTATTAAAGGGTAAGTACCTCGACAAATGGTGCAACCCCCCAAAGGATGTATTATACATGTTACAAAACATTTTACAAAAATTTTTTTTATTTATTAATTTATATAATTTTTTTAATATGGATTATGTAACGTACTTAGAGAAACTTGCAATATGTAGAGTTATAGTTTTCCTTTAATCAAAAACTCTATTCAGTAACATGCATAATGCAAATGGAACTATATGGCACAGCCAGAAAATTAAAACATTGGGGGGCAGATTTACATATGGTCAAATATCAAGGGTTAATTAACCCTCGATATTCGACTGCCGAATGTAAATCCTTTGACTTCGAATATCGAAGTCAAAGGATTTACCGCAAATCGTTTGATCGAACGATTAAATCCTTCGATTTGTTCGATTTGAAGGATTTTAATCCATCGATCGAACGATTTTTCTTCGACCCAAAAATAGTTAGAAAGCCTATGGAGACTTTCCCCATAGGCTAACTAACATTGCACCTCGGTAGGTTTTAAGTGGCGAAGTAGGGCGTCAAAGTTTTTTTTTTAAAGAAAAGTAGCCAAAAAAAACATTCGAAATTCAAAGTTTTTTTATTCTATTCCTTCACTCGAGCAAAGTAAATGGGCCCCATAATGTACCATTTTTTGCAAGTTTAAAGCACAATAAAAAGTAACTTGCTATAGCATAATGCCTTTACAATGAGGTAGAAGGCACAAGTCACCACTTTTACATTTTGTGCTCCAGAATGGAACACAAAAAGCTACACTACCCAAATAAATACACCCCTGCGTGTGTTCAGCACTAAATTCTGGGTATTTAGGGGCAGTTGAGGGTAGGACATTGATGTCCCTTTTAAAGGGTAGGAATTGAAGTCCCTTGTCCTGTCCTTTAACCATCCTCTAACTTGTGTGTTATTTAGACACACAATTTTGGGAGAACTGACAGGCACAGCGTGCAAAGGAACCCTGTCTTCCCTATCGTCTATTCTATGCACTGCATTGCATTTCTATGCTAAATTATAAAACAACAGCTTCAATTTTAAAATGAAAATTAAAGATTAGTGAAGTGCCGCGTCCTTTGCTACTTGGTGGTTCTTAGAATTAGTCTCTGACACATGAGCGTATTCAAAAATACTAAATATTTTTGAGATATAAGACCTGACAAAGCTAACAGTATTGCTAGATACAAAAGGCTTACCACAAAAAGTGAAAAACGTGAATGCGGACAAGAATCCAGTTATTTTAAATCTGTTTGATTAAACAAAACAAAAAGCATTTGTTTACTCATATTTACCTGCCTCATGGTGCAAGTTTTTTTGTTTTGTTTAGGAGGGACTTTTTGTTAGAGCTTGCAGGCTATTATTGCTTTCAGTACCTGCTTTTTCTTGCAATATTACAACATAAACAGAATTGCATTAGACAATACATTGTATTAGTGGAAAGCAGATAATTACTGTGTGATAGTGTACCATTTACAAAATGTTATAGTGATTTGAAACCTTGTATAGAAGTAAAGGGGTTAAATTAGCATAGTAGACAGAAGAGTATTAATTTTGGAAAGAGACGTGATAAAGAAATTACATAGTTATTTGAGGGGAACATAAATAAAGATTAATAGGTTAATGAATTATTTTCCTTTCATTACTCAACTATTGTACTTTATTATAATTGCTTTGCACTTGTTTAATTAAATTTGAACTAAGGCCAACAGAAGATAATTTGTTTTCCCTGTACTAAACAATGAGTATGCAGATTGGATGTACTGAAGCAATAATCATCCCTATGTTTTGGAACACTTTTCTACACTGTGTAGACATTATAATTGATAATTTGATTGTTACAGCACTCAGTTCAATATATTTTAAGGCAACATTAACATAATGGAAATGATGTTGTGTATCTAATCTTAATGTTTCATTGTGAACGCACAGAGGATCTTTTCTGTATGAAATTCAATATTTAAACACCCTGCTGAGTATTTGCATGAAGTATATTTAACATGGAATGGTTTGGTATGATTATTTCTTTTTCTTTTATTTGTCTTTAACTAGCCACTATTCTTTATTTATGCCATGAGATAATAAAACTCAGTGTACTGACAGAGACAATAAACTGCATATATTGCAATATCCACATAATATCGGAAATATTAACTTATAAATAATAAATGAGCTAGCCTCATTTACAAACTTGGGGCAAGGTACAAAGTGAAACAAAAAAGTGCCAATTTTTGCAGCCCTTAGTGAACCTGAAAATTCTTATAATATACAAGAGCCATGAATATCCTCTAAATTAAATCCTTTTAAATGGTTTCTGTCACATGACTCACTGAAACTTGTATATTATAATAAATAAAATACCTCCTGTTGCAAAATATGGAGTTCCATGACCTATATAAAAACGCTCGGTCTTTGGCCTTGTGCTTTTATATGATCATGGAACTCCTCTGTTACTTATAATATCTTTTAATTTTACAATAGGGGGGTACCTTATTCACTATATCTTATGCTACCACCAAACAGTGGATTTAATTTTAAATGTAAAATATATCGCCATTTGTTGTATCACACAGCCTATTTAAGGGGCCCATTTACTAACAATCAAACTTTTTTTTACCGCTAAACTTTTTTTTTAGTTGCTAAAACTTCATGAGTTTTCTATTTTATTTAAAGGTCTAAAAATTTGAGATTTGTTAAGTGTAAAAACCATGGAAACCTCTAATACAAAACTTCACCAGGTAAAAGTTGTCAAGGTCCTATAGTCAAGTCAATGGGATGTGCACTGATCCTTTCAGGCCATTTTAAAACAGTTTGCACTTTTAGAAGATTTTGGATTTTTTTAGCTAGGAGTTGTCCAGAAAGACAGTATTCATATTTTTTTCAGATCGTGCTTCTGTTCCTTCTTCTTCCTTTTTTTTATTCGGATCTTTTAATAAATGTCATGAAAGTGAGTTTAGTTGTGGTTTTTAGAAACCTCTAAAACCACTGAAATTCGACCTCTAATGAATAGGCCTCCAAGTTTCTCCATGGAAGTGTTTAGTAAATGATTGTTACACAAAGGAAAATGTTGCTTGCCTTAAAAGAGATTGATTTGCAAAGCACTAAATGAGCAAAAACTAAAATTAACATTTGCACCAATAAGCAGCAAAAAGTTTTTGAGCAATGATAGTCATTTCCCAATAATCAGTACTGTAAAATTGGAACCAGCTTGGGCATCAATAAAACGGTGGACTAGGCTTTTGAAAGAGAATTGGCGCCAAGATTCGAATTTAGCACAAAATAGTGACGTCATGATGGCCAGCATCATGACGCCAGCATCATGGCACCAGTGTCAAAACGCTCCCATTAGTGATGGGCGAATTTTGGCCTTTTTGGTTCGCCGAACAATTTTTGAATTTCCCGTGAAATCTCTTGAACCTCAGACTCTTGATGAACCTGAAGAACGGGAGCAGGAGGAGGTTGAAAAATGGAAAAATTATTTCTAACAAAAGGCTTGAGTAACGAGACATGAAAAGAGTCAGAGATATTCATGGTAGCAGGAATTTCCAAACGAATGGACACCATATTAATCACCTTCTTAATCTTGAAGGGCCCCACATAATGAGGACCAAACTTGGGAGAGGTTAAATGGAGTTTGACATGTTTCGTGGAAAGCCAAACAAAATATCCAACTTGATAGGGAGGATTGGCACAACGGTGTTTGTTGGCCGCAAGTTTCTGAGAACAAGAGGCCTTGAGCAGGGATTGATGAACTTGAGACAAAATGGTTTTAAAATCCTGCACAAGAGTAACGGCTGCAGGAATCTCTGTCTTGAATACATCAGATGGAAGAGCAGAAGGATTATAGCCAAACACAACAAAAAATTATGAGCATCCCAGAGAGTCATATTGAAGGTTATTATGGGCAAACTCAGCTCAGGGAAGGAGTTCAACCCAATAACTTGATTTTGGGAAATAAAACCACGCAAGAACGGCTCTAGGATCTGATTGGTCCCTTTGGTCTGACCGTTGCTTTGCGGATGATAAGCCGAAGAAAAGTTTAACTTGATTCCTAGATGTTTCGTAAAAGCCCGGCAAAATCTGTAAACAAACTGCACACTCGATCAGACACTATAGATTGAGGAACACCGTATAAACAAAAAATATCTTTAACAAAAACTTGGGCTAAGCCAGCAGCTGTTGGAAGCTTCTTCAAAGGAATAAAATGGGCCATTTTAGAGAACCTGTCTACTACTACTAGAATAGTAGTCATATCTTGAGATTTTGGCAAGTCCGCAATGAAGTCCATGGCCACATCAAACCAGGGTTAAGTAGGAATTGGAAAGAGCAGGAGAAGATCACAAGGTAAATAACGCAGAGTCTTCTGTTGTGCACACACAGTGCAGGCCGAAACAAAAAGCACCAAAAAATACCTTGAAATAAAGTCGTGTGTCTTCTTGATGCCGGGATGCCCAGAAATTTTAGAAGAATCTGCCCAATTGAGCCCTTGGGCAACCCTTAGCTGGGGTACGGAAATCTTGCCCGCAGGGCACTCAGGAGGATATTCCAGATTAGACAGCTCTGACCAAAAAAGAGAGGTAGGTGCCACCACTAAGTCAGGGGGAATAATAGGTGGGGGTTGGATTCACCTCACTTTGAACCAAACATCTGGACAAAGCATCCGCCTTCGTGTTTTTTGAACCAGGTCGATAGGAAATAAAAATGAATCTGCAGAAAAATAAAGCCCAACGGCCCTGACAGGGATTGCGTCTTCTGGCGGAAGAAATAATTTGAGATTCTTGTGATCCGTTAGGATGGTAATAGGGTTTTCAACAACCTCTAGCAAATGGTGCCACTCTTCCAGTGCGAGTTTAACGGCCAAGAGTTCACGGTTACCCACATCGTAATTCTTCTTAGCAGGAGAAAGTCTATGAGAAAAATAAGCACAAGGATGAAGAGGCCCTTGGATCTCCGCCCTTTGAGACAAAACTGCACCAACACCGACCTCAGAAGTGTCAACCTCCAGAATAAAGGGTCAGCTAGGATCAGGATGAAGAAGAATTAGAGCGGAACTGAAAAGTTTCTTGAGAGTTATAAATGCCTCTTGAGCCTGAGGAGTCCAAGAGTCTTTACAAGGTTTCTTCATGAGAGCCGTAATCGGGGCCACAGTCTGGGAGAAATTTCTAATGAAGGTGAGGTAGAAATTGGCAAATCCTAAGAAGTGTTGAATGGCTTTCAGACCCTTGGGAATGGGCCAATCAAGAACAGCCGAAACTTTAGCAGGATCCATTTCAAACCCAGAGGAGGAAATAATATATCCCAAAAAAGTAATCGCAGACTTGTTTCAAGTTAGGGTAGAGGCAATTTTCTCTTAACTTAAGTAGAACTTGTTTTACTTGGGAAATATGATCAGACATGGAGGAAAAGAAAACCAGAATATCATCCAAATAGACTATGACGCAAGTTTGTAGGAAATCACAAAATAACATCGTTGATGAAATCTTGAAAGACAGCAAGGGCGTTGGACAAGCTAAAGATCATAACCAAATAATCATAATAGCCATCCCGGGTGTTGAAGGCCATCTTCAACTCATCCCCCTGACGAATATGGATGAGGTTGTATGCCACATGTAAGTATATTTTAGTAAAGACTTTGGCTCCGCTTAATCGGTCAAACAATTCAGAAATCCGTGGCAAAGGTAACCAGTTCTTAATCATCATTTTATTTAAAGGACAGTTGTCGATGCATGGTCTTAAATTGCCATCTTTCTTCTGGACAAAAAAGAAACCAGCTCCGGGTGGATGATGTAGATTTCCTAATGAACTTTTTAGAAAAATTTTCCAGAATATACTCAGGCTTGGGTCTCAGGCACAGATAAGGGAAATGTTCATCCCCTAGGAGGAATGGAGCCAAGGACCAGGTCAACTGGACAATCATATGGACGATGAGGAGGTAAGGCGTCGGCATTTTTCTTCTCGAACACATCGACAAAATCTTTGTAAACTTCAGGAAGGAGAGGATTGGATATTGGAAGCAGAGATGAGATTGCCACTGGAAGAACAGAAGAGGAAATACAATTGGAATGGCAAAACAGACTCCAGGCCGTAAGTCCCCTAGTAGACAATCAATGAGCAGGAAGGAGATCTCCTCTTCATGAAGACTGCCAACACGAATTAGGACTGAAGCAGTAGCAGAGGTGAGAACACCTGGTGAAATAAGTCTGCCATCCATAGCCCGAAAGAGGAATCTTGAGAGATACAGGAGTCAGACCAGAGGACTTAGCAAAGGAATTATCGATGAAATTTCCTGCGGCTCCGGAATCCAGAAAAGCTTGGCAGGAAAACGTACCAGACAAGGTGGAAAGGGAAGCAGGAAGAAGCATATGCGATCTGTAGGAAATTGGGAGTGCAGAAATCTTGCCTAGGGGAGATTCCCCCCTCACACCTAGGCTGGAGCATTTCCCTGATTCTGAGGTCTGGTAGGACAGGATCTCAGCAAATGTCCAGCAAGGTCGCAATACATCCAGAGACCAGCACTTCTCCTACGGGTTCTCTCCTCAGGAGTTAAGAGTGTAACGCCAACTTGCATAGGTTCATCATGGACTGGTGGTGCGGGAGCCACAGAAGGAGGAAACTTAGACCTGACGAAGGTAGAAACCAAAGGTTTGCGGGCACGAAACCTAAGCGAAGACTTCTCCCTCATCCTGGAATCTATCTTACTATGAAGATAATGAATTCTTCAAAGGAAGTAGGTATATCCCGAGGAACCAGCTCGCCCTTAAGATTCTCACAAAGCCCCCTCCAGAAGGCTGCGATAAGCGCATCATTGTTTCAAGACACTTCTGCAGCTAGTCTGGAAGTTATTGGTGTATTTGGAGGCCATATCAGATCCTTGGTTAATTTTCATGAGCCGACAGAAAGTGGAAAGAAAGGCCATGGAGTCATATACCAAGGAATCATCTCTATCCAATAATGGAGAAGCCCAGGCTAGAGCCTTCCCCTTCAGTACGGCAATAATATAGGAAACTTTGGACCTCTCTGTCTTAAATTGATCCGGTGCCAAATCGAACTGGATCTTACATTGAGTCAACCATCCGGATCACCCCCAAAATGAACAGGAGCAGGAATCTTTGGAACCCTTGATATAAACTCTTTGCTTAAGTATTCATTTTGGGGGTTTAGTTTTCCTTTAGAAGCAAGATTCATTTCAAGGAAAAAACCTTTTCTCCTAATTTAGTTTTAGTTTTAAACACATGAAAACTCTATTGAAGTCTATGGGAAACAACGAGATACGTATTTCTTGATTAAATACATCTACGGGACTATCTTGAAATGAGTAAGGAGATAAGTCTTTGTCATCTTATTGAACTTTGTACTATATGTGTCCTTCATTTAACATAAACAAAAGAATTATGCATACATGCCACCTTCATGAATACAGCACTGCCTGCATTCAGATTAGGGTGCACCGGTGCCAGGCTGCAATGGGGCCTTTTACTTGCCGCCTGCTGTATGTACAGAGCTACCTATTGCTTGCCAAAGCTGCGCTTTGCATCTTGTGACCATTTTTTTATCCAGTATGAGATGCAGAGTGCAGCCAGGCTCTGGACATATTTGTTCCCTGAATGAACATGAGTAGTGACACGTTTTGCTATTAGTAGTGCTATTATACTTTAGTCCAGTGTATAAAACACCTTATGAAGGTATGGTATTGCAGTTTTTAGAGTGGCATGATAAATCATTATAATAATTCTTGGATTTTGGCTAAAATGTTATCTGATTTTCACTGAATGCTCCACCTGGGGGTGATTTATCAACACTCAAATTCAAATTTTTTGCGATGTTTCCAATTTTTTTATTGCTACAACTCAATGGGAGCTTGTAGACCAATCGAAAATGATGAGTAGATACTTATCATTAGTAGATTTGATACATTTTAGTTTTTTTCACTTTTGTTTGATCTTTTTGAGCCTCTTGACCTTATTTATCAAAATTCAGATTGGTATAGTTTTAGGGGGTTATTCCCATCCACAATTTTATCTATTTATCAATAAAATAACTTGAAAAAATTCGTTTGGGAAAAGACTTGATAAAATTGAGCGAAAACTAATTTTTCGGATCTGATGCCCAAATTGCCCGATTTTTTTGGATTATGGGACGAGACCCAGTGCAGATCACAATATCTTCAAATTGTAAAAGGGACATCTGCCATAGACTTCTACATGACCTCGAAAGGTTTGAGATAGCGGATTTTTGGACTCTTAGCAGCTTCGGGGTATAACAAAATTAGAACATTTCAGATTTTTTTTCCTCTACAAATTCAAGTTTCTGCCCAAAAAAACCTCAGAATAAACTCACATTTTAAAAAAGCACAAATGTCTGATTATACAGAACATATACAAATTTGACAACAAAAAATTCAAAATATTCGAGGATTTACATGTGAAAAAAATACCTAAAACCCCTAAAACTTTAAAATAAAGATTTTACAATGGAAAGGTCAGCTCCCATTGACTTCTACATTTATTTAAAAATGTAGAACAAGTTTATACATATTAATACTAATTTCTACAGGTAGGGGATTTATTATAATGAATGTTTGGCACTTGGGGTTTTCCAGATTAAAGTATGGAAAAACGTTATACTTTTTAAATTAAACAGTGAAATAGAACACGTAACACAAGTTATAAGTTTTATTTGTTGAACTATGGGATATACTGCCCCTATAAATGCAGAATCTAAATGGTTAGTAGGGATGTAGCGAACGTCGGAAAAAATGTTCGCGAACATATTCGCGAACTTGCGTCAAAAATGCGAACGGTTCGCGAACGTCGCGAACCCCATAGACTTCAATGGGAAGGCGAATTTTAAAAGCTAGAAAACACATTTCTGGCCAGAAAAATGATTTTAAAGTTGTTTAAAGGGTGCAACGACCTGGACAGTGGCATGCCAGAGGGGGATCAAGGGCAAAAATGTATCTGAAAAATACATTGTTGACACAGCGCTGCGTTTTGTGCTGTAAAGGGCAGAAATCACACTACATTTCTAAACTTGTGTAATAAACTGCTTTAAAAAGTCCGGCGTCTACATGCCAATCAAGTCGTGTAAAGGTTACAGCCTGTTCACACGCAAAGACAAAACGTGGCGCTTACTGCAACGCAAAAAAACGCAAAGAGCTTTCATGAATGATACCGTCAAGTGAGCAAATAATAGTTTTTAATTACTACTAGTTGCTTGTCACCTCCAGGATGTTCGTCCTGTTGGTGGCAATATTTCTGTAGTGGTGTGTTTAGCAGTCACCATGCTTGTGCGCACGTGCACGGTCAGGCAGAGGTAATTCAATGTACAGTGAAGTGAACCAAAAAACACTGATTCTGCAGTGTGGGCCCAGTTTTGGTCTACTTTATTGATCACCTACGGTGACCATAAAAGATGCGATTTTGCCACTGTTGCAGAACCCTGAAAAATTAGGCATGTGTACTTTCCTGAAAAATTATGTTTTTTTTGTCGCAGCCACTGAAGCACAGAGGCCAGAAAAAATATGCCATATAAATGCTGAAAATATGAATTTTTTTTGTCGCAGCCACTGAAGCACAGAGGCCAGAAAAAATATGCCATATAAATGCTGAAAATATGATTTTTTTTTGTCGCAGCCACTGAAGCACAGAGGCCAGAAAAAATATGCCATATGAATGCTAAAAATATTAATTTTTTTTGTCGCAGCCACTGAAGCACAGAGGCCAGAAAAAATATGCCATATAAATGCTGAAAATATGATTTTTTTTGTCGCAGCCACTGAAGCACAGAGGCCAGAAAAACTCCAAAAAGTTTTGATTGAAATGAAACCAGTAGGGTTTGCACCCTAGTTTGTAACGGTGGCGGAGGGAGGAGGACGCTAAAGGCCAGCTGTGTGTGGAGTCATGCGGCGTGCAGAGAAGGACAGCTGCATGGGGAGTCAGAACAAGTCTTCCGGCGTGCAGTAACCCTCCGAGATCCATGCCTCATTCATTTTAATAAAGGTCAGGTAATCCACACTTTTGTGACCTAGGCGAGTTCTCTTCTCAGTTACAATCCCTCCTGCTGCACTGAAGGTCCTTTCTGAGAGGACACTTGAGGCGGGGCAAGACAAGAGGTTCATGGCAAATTGTGACAGCTCTGGCCACAGATCAAGCCTGCGCACCCAGTAGTCAAGGGGTTCATCGCTCCTCAGAGTGTCGATATCTGCAGTTAATGCCAGGTAGTCCGCTACCTGCCGGTCGAGGCGTTCTTTGAGGGTGGATCCCGAAGGGTTCTGGCGCTGCCTTGGACTGAAAAACATTTGCATGTCTGACGTTACAGAGTGGCCAAAGTGCATTGTCCTTGCAGGTGCGCTCGTGGCAGGATTACTGGCACCTCTGCCCCTGGAATGTTGATGAGTTCCTGAAGTGACATCACCCTTAAAAGCATTGTACAACATGTTTTGCAGGCTGGTTTGTAAATGCCGCATCCTTTCGGACTTGTGGTACGTTGGTAACATTTCTGCCACTTTATGCTTGTACCGAGGGTCTAGTAGTGTTGCGACCCAGTACAGGTCCTTCTCCTTAAGCCTCTTGATACGGGGGTCCTTCAACAGGCATGACAGCATGAAAGACCCCATTCTCACAAGGTTGGATGCAGAGGTATCCATCTCCGCTTCCTCGTTATCAAGGACTACGTCATCCACGGTCTCCTCCCCCCAGCCACGTACAAGACCAGGGGTCCCCAAAAGGTCACCACAAGCCCCCTGGGAAGCCTGCTCCTGTTGGTCCTCCTCCTCCACAAAGCCACCTTCCTCCTCTGACTCCACTTCTGACACCTCTCCCTGCGTTGCAGCAGGTGCCTGGGCTCGTTCTAGTGATTCCGACCAGAAATCGTGCGCTTCCTGCTCCTCGTCACGCTGGTCTACAGCCTCATCTGTCACTCGTCACACGGCACGCTCCAGGAAGAAAGCAAAGGGTATTAAGTCGCTGATGGTGCCTTCGGTGCGACTGACCATGTTTGTAACCTCTTCAAAAGGGCACATGAGCCTGCAGGCATCGCGCATAAGCACCCAGTAACGGGGGAAAAAAATCCCCAGCTCTGCAGATCCAGTCCTACCACCCAGTTCAAACAGGTATTCATTGACGGCTCTTTGTTGTTGCAGCAGACGTTCCAACATGAGGAGCGTTGAATTCCAGCGAGTCTGGCTGTTGCAAATTAAACGCCTGACTGGCATGTTGTACCGCTGCTGAATGTCAGCAAGGCGTGCCATGGCTGTGTAGGAACGTCTGAAATGGGCCGACACCTTCCTGGACTGCCTGAGAATGTCCTGGAATCCTGGGTACTTCGAGACAAAACGTTGGACTATTAAATTCAGAACATGTGCCATGCAGGGCACATGTGTTAAATTGCCCAGTCTCAGTGCTGCCAACAGATTGCTTCCGTTGTCACACACCACTTTTCCGATCTTCAGTTGGTGTGGGGTCAGCCACCGATCGGCCTGTGACTGCAGAGATGACAGGAGTACAGATCCGGTATGGTTTCTGCTTTCCAGGCACGTCATCCCCAAGACAGCATGACAACGGCGTACCTGGCACGTCGAATAGCCTAGGGGGAGCTGGGGGTGCACAGGTGTGGCGGAGGAGGACCCAGCAGCAGAGGAGGAGGACCCAGCAGCAGAGGAGGAGGAAGCAGAGGAAGAAGACGAGGTAGAGAGCGAAGGAGGAGTAGAGGTGGTGGCAGAACCGCGTGCAATCCGTGGCGGTGACACCAACTCCACTGTTGTTGTTGAGCCACGCATTCCCTGCTTCCCAGCCATAAGCAAGTTCACCCAGTGGGCAGTGTAGGTGACATACCTGCCCTGACCATGCGTCAGTAGTCATATGGACCTTTGCCCCAACACTAAGTGACAGAGATGCGGTGACTTGGCTCTGCACATGGTGGTACAGGTGTGGTATTCCCTTCTTGGAGAAAAAATTGCGGCTGGGTACCTTCCACTGCGGTGTCCCAATTGCTACAAATTTGTGGAAGGCCTCAGAGTCCACCAGCTGATATGGTAAAAGCTGGCGGGCTAAGAGTGCAGACAAGCCAGCTGTCAGACGCCGGGCAAGGGGGTGACTCGCAGACATTAGCTTCTTACGCTCAAACATGGCCCTCACAGAAATTTGGCTGGGGGCAGATGACTGGGAACTGGTGGTCAAGGTGGAAGGCGGAGTGGAGGGTGGTTCAGACGGGTCAAGGACAGCAGAGGTAGAGCAGTAAGATGCTGGACCAGAAGGAGGGTGGCTTTTAGTTTGTCTGCTGCCTTTGAGTTGTTGCTCCCATAGTGCTTTGTGCTTGCCGTTCATGTGCCTTCGCATAGAAGTTGTACCTATGTGGGTGTTGGGCTTCCCAAGACTCAGTTTCTGACTGCACTCATTGCAAATTACAACGCTTTTGTCAGAGGCACACACATTAAAAAAATCCCATACTGCTGAGCTTTTTGAAGCTGGCAATCTGGCGGTAAAAGTAGAAGTTGGCGGCAATGGCGGGTGCGTTGGCCGGCTGACCACAGGTGCCGATACATGTTGTTGCCCTACTGTTCCCTGCGAGCTGTCCTCCCTGCTTCTTCTAAGTCTTATTCTCCTCCTGCCTCTCTGACTCTCCGTCTCTCCATCTGAACTATCCTCCTCTTGCTCTCTTCTACTGGGCACCCACAAAACATCAATCTCCTCATCATCATTCTCCTCAGATGCATCAATTTCTTCGAACAGCTCACAGAAGGAAGCAGCAGCGGGGACCTCCTTATCACTCATTATGTCCATCTCTGTTGTGTTGTCTGCCAGAATTATATCTGGTGTAACGTCCTCATCTTCTGCCAATAATGGTTGCGCATCACTCAGTTCAAGAAACTCATGTGTAAATAACTCCTCTGACTCCAGTGAAGGGGCGCCGGTGGTGGAGGAAGTGTTACGTGGGGTGCCCATAGCAGAGGAGGATGAGGATGTTGTGGCAAAGTTAGAAACGGTAGAGGATGGGGTGTGCTGTGTAAGCCAGTCAACTACCTCTTCAGCATTTTGGGAGTTCAGGGTAATTGCCTTTGTAAAACTGGGCAATTTCCTAGGGCCACAGGATAGCATAGCAGCACGGCCCCTAGTGCCTCTGCGTGGCGGGCTGCCTTTGCCTGGCATTTTTTTTAAAACAACAACAACTCAGGTGGTGTTTCTGGAGACGGTATTATTATTGATATTTAGACAGAATGTGAACAAGCTCACACAGCTAAGCGGCAGTTGTTTGAAGAACACACTGGGCAAACAATGTCTGCAAGGTCAACGTATACACTACAGCAGTGGATACGGAATATATTATTGCTGCTTGAAAAACGTCACTCAGGTGGTGTTTCTGGAGACGGTATTATTATTGATATTTAGACAGAATGTGAACAAGCTCACACAGCTAGCTGGCAGTTGTTTGAAGTACACACTGGGCAAACAATGTCTGCAAGGTCAACGTATACACTACAGCAGTGGATACGGAATATATTATTGCTGCTTGAAAAACGTCACTCAGGTGGTGTTTCAGGAGACGGTATTATTATTGATATTTAGACAGAATGTGAACAAGCTCACACAGCTAGCTGGCAGTTGTTTGAAGAACACACTGGGCAAACAATGTCTGCAAGGTCAACGTATACACTACAGCAGTGGATACAGAATATATTATTGCTGCTTGAAAACGTCACTCAGGTGGTGTTTCTGGAGACGGTATTATTATTGATATTTAGACAGAATGTGAACAAGCTCACACAGCTAGGTGGCAGTTGTTTGAAGAACACACTGGGCAAACAATGTCTGCAAGGTCAACGTATACACTACAGCAGTGGATACGGAATATATTATTGCTGCTTGAAAAACGTCACTCAGGTGGTGTTTCTGGAGACGGTATTATTATTGATATTTAGACAGAATGTGAACAAGCTCACACAGCTAGCTGGCAGTTGTTTGAAGAACACACTGGGCAAACAATGTCTGCAAGGTCAACGTATACACTACAGCAGTGGATACGGAATATATTATTGCTGCTTGAAAAACGTCACTCAGGTGGTGTTTCTGGAGACGGTATTATTATTGATATTTAGACAGAATGTGAACAAGCTCACACAGCTAGCTGGCAGTTGTTTGAAGAACACACTGGGCAAACAATGTCTGCAAGGTCAACGTATACACTACAGCAGTGGATACGGAATATATTATTGCTGCTTGAAAAACGTCACTCAGGTGGTGTTTCTGGAGACGGTATTATTATTGATATTTAGACAGAATGTGAACAAGCTCACACAGCTAGCTGGCAGTTGTTTGAAGAACACACTGGGCAAACAATGTCTGCAAGGTCAACGTATACACTACAGCAGTGGATACGGAATATATTATTGCTGCTTGAAAAACGTCACTCAGGTGGTGTTTCTGGAGACGGTATTATTATTGATATTTAGACAGAATGTGAACAAGCTCACACAGCTAGCTGGCAGTTGTTTGAAGAACACACTGGGCAAACAATGTCTGCAAGGTCAACGTATACACTACAGCAGTGGATACGGAATATATTATTGCTGCTTGAAAAACGTCACTCAGGTGGTGTTTCTGGAGACGGTATTATTATTGATATTTAGACAGAATGTGAACAAGCTCACACAGCTAGCTGGCAGTTGTTTGAAGAACACACTGGGCAAACAATGTCTGCAAGGTCAACGTATACACTACAGCAGTGGATACGGAATATATTATTGCTGCTTGAAAAACGTCACTCAGGTGGTGTTTCTGGAGACGGTATTATTATTGATATTTAGACAGAATGTGAACAAGCTCACACAGCTAGCTGGCAGTTGTTTGAAGTACACACTGGGCAAACAATGTCTGCAAGGTCAACGTATACACTACAGCAGTGGATACGGAATATATTATTGCTGCTTGAAAAACGTCACTCAGGTGGTGTTTCTGGAGACGGTATTATTATTGATATTTAGACAGAATGTGAACAAGCTCACACAGCTAGGTGGCAGTTGTTTGAAGAACACACTGGGCAAACAATGTCTGCAAGGTCAACGTATACACTACAGCAGTGGATACGGAATATATTATTGCTGCTTGAAAAACGTCACTCAGGTGGTGTTTCTGGAGACGGTATTATTATTGATATTTAGACAGAATGTGAACAAGCTCACACAGCTAGCTGGCAGTTGTTTGAAGAACACACTGGGCAAACAATGTCTGCAAGGTCAACGTATACACTACAGCAGTGGATATGGAATATATTATTGCTGCTTGAAAAACGTCACTCAGGTGGTGTTTCTGGAGACGGTATTATTATTGATATTTAGACAGAATGTGAACAAGCTCACACAGCTAGCTGGCAGTTGTTTGAAGAACACACTGGGCAAACAATGTCTGCAAGGTCAACGTATACACTACAGCAGTGGATACGGAATATATTATTGCTGCTTGAAAAACGTCACTCAGGTGGTGTTTCTGGAGACGGTATTATTATTGATATTTAGACAGAATGTGAACAAGCTCACACAGCTAGCTGGCAGTTGTTTGAAGTACACACTGGGCAAACAATGTCTGCAAGGTCAACGTATACACTACAGCAGTGGATACAGAATATATTATTGCTGCTTGAAAAACGTCACTCAGGTGGTGTTTCTGGAGACGGTATTATTATTGATATTTAGACAGAATGTGAACAAGCTCACACAGCTAGCTGGCAGTTGTTTGAAGAACACACTGGGCAAACAATGCCTGCAAGTTCACTACTATTGGTGCACTACTATGAAGAACAGCAAACAGCACTGGACACGTTAAAGAACAGTAAGATAAGTAAAATAAATTTTTTTTTTATATATATTAAAAAAAAAAATTACTCTGGTTGGTGCTGAACTACTAGGAGCAGCACACCAGTCCCACTCCCCAACACAGCTAGACTAATAGCACTGGGCTCTTATAGTAGCAAAGTAAAAAAACAAAAAAGAAAATAAAAGCAGTCCTTACAAGGACTATTGGGTTACAGGCAGCAGTCAGCAGATGAGATCAGAAGCAGGACAGCTGCCCACAGCAGCTACATACAGAGCACTGCAGTAGAAGGTAGATTACTAGCCAGCAAAGCTACCTAACCTAAAATGTCCCTCAAATCCCTGCAGAGTTCTGTCCCTACAATACAGAGCAGTATCAAGTAGATTACTAGCCAGCAAAGTTACTATCAACTGTCCCTCAAATCACTCAACAGCTCTCTCCCTACACTAGCTCTTCCAAGCACACACAGGCAGAATGAAAAAACGCTGCAGGGCTTCAGTTTATATATGGAAGGGGAGTGGTCCAGGGGGTGTGGGGGGTGGTCCAGGAGGGAGAGCTTCCTGATTGGCTGCCATGTATCTGCTGGTCTGGGGTGTGAGGTTAAAAATAAGCGCCAGCTAAGGCGAACCCAAATTGGCGAACGTCGCGCGACGTTCGCGAACATTCGGCGGACGCGAACAGCCGATGTTCGCGCGAATTAGTTCGCGGGCGAACAGTTCGCGACATCCCTAATGGTTAGCCTGTAGCTAATGTTCTACTACAAGTTATAAATTTCTATCTGTTTATCTCTAAAAATTGCATATGCCTACTTTTAATCTCCTCAAATTGTCTGTCAGTTTTGCTGCAATATATCCCTTCATACAGGCATTTAATTATATAAACCACATTCTGAGAAGTCAGTCTTCATTTAACGTAATAAACCTTTCCACTCTCTGCTGTGTGGATGAGAATGTATCCCCTACAATTAAAGTAATGCAAACAGCAATCTTATTACCAGATCTGTTAGAGTTAATAGGCTCTAGGCGGGTTTCTTTAATAGCCAAAGTGGATCCTCTCTATTAACAATTTGGGACAGCACTATTTGCCAAAGTCAAAAAATGTATTGATTAGGAGTTTAAAATGGGTTCTAAACTATTTTAATTGTTCAAACTATTTTAATTGCTATTTACCTTCTGTATGGCATGTGCACCTATTTTGCAATATACATATATTAAAATGTCTCAATTGTTTCTTGGTATGAAGTGTTTGTAGTTCACAATGCATGACAGACACTTTACTTCAAGCCTGAGTGCATCCCCAGTAAAGTTAAGGTGACTATACAAGGACCAGACTGTGTCAGCAGATTATTGTAAGGATTACCTGGTAGGCAGAGCTCAAGATGTGAAGAGCATCTCATGCACCACACCACAAACAAAATGTCTGGAGGTTGAACAGACCTGAGTGCTGTGAGGGGATGCAGAAGAGCGTAACCAGAACAAGCCGTGGTCTAGGCAGGCGGAAATCAAGCAGTGTCAGTAATCAGGCCTATGTCTGGGCAGGTGGAGTTAGCAGTGGAGTCGGCAATCAGGCCTAGTTCTGGGCAGGTGGAGTTCAAAAGCAGCATCAGTAATCAGGCCAAGGTCTGGGCAGGTGGAGTTCAGTCAGATTCAGTGATCAGGCAAGGTCATTCACAGAAGATCAGGGAGAATCATCATCGTAGTCCACACAGCTAGGTCTATAACAAAGCACTGAGAGAATCCTTCAGTGTCCTTTTAAAGGGGAGTTTCGGTGGCAAAAAGACATGTGCGCATATTGACGCATGACCGTGTGCACGCCGGCACACAAATGGGAATGCACACTTGTGCACTAGCAACCACCCAGCGTACCCATGAAGCAGGACCCTGGAGGTAAGTCTTAAAATTAATGGCCCATGTATGGAACCTTCAGAGGCCCTCCCTGACCAATATCTGGCCAAAAATCAGCCAGATGTCAATTGGGCAGCCTTTAACATCCTATTGGGTGAGACCGCATTAGCGGCATTCTAACTAGTAAGTCTAAGTCTATTCACTACCAAATGGATTTCTATTTTTGTTCTCAAATCTGAGTTTTTATATCTCTAAAACAGGTGATTTGAGGTTTATTAAACCATGGAAAACCCTAATACAAAAATTTTCCAAATAAAAGCAGTCAAGGTCTCATAGAAGTCATTTTTTGTAGCATGACTTTTAGAAGTTTTCCAATTTTATTTGCTACTAGATTGGCTGAAAAACTTACATTTTTAATATTTTAATATTTTTTAGAGCATCACTCAGCATTTTTTTTGCATTCATACTTTTTGTATTCAGATCATTTAATAAATTACATGGCATTCGTGGTTTTAGAGAAAGTGAGTTTGTGGTTTCAAAAACCTCTAAAACCGCTAAAATAAGAATGTTGATAAATGGCCCTGCCTGTATAGTGAACTACAAATACTAAATTAACTGTTGAAAATGTTTAATATAGATTGCAAAGTAAATGCAAAATATGTGTGTATGTAATACAGAAGACTAATAGCAATTAAATATTTTGGGTATCTGGCTTTCTCTGCGGGTGACCCTCGATGCATTTAAAAATAGTAAACCACACAGGTTGGGGCATGGGCCAAAAATTGCAGGGGGGGCATGCCCCTTTAGTTATGCCACTGCCTTTAAGAATTGTATGTGATGACTATATGTAGTACTATGTGTGCATACCACTATAAATAAAGACAGTTTTGCTAAATATTAATGATGGTGCTAGTTGACCTGTATAATTGACAATTGGAATATGCTATCTACATGATGGTAAATGATAAATTACATAGGTAAATGAAGTAGTGTTCCTCTGACTACATTTTATGTATCAAAAATATGTATAAAAAGATTTGTGATGTTGTGGGTTTTCTAGCAGCTGTCTTGACAATGAAAACAACTACTTAGAAATGAGTAATGTCTGGTTTTGATAAATGTAATGTTTTTCCTCCATTATTAAAGCTGAATAGGCTTTACTAAATACTTCAGAAATTTTAGAAGCCTAAGTATAAAGACAACTGTGAAACTATATTTCACTTCAAGAACCAAAACATATTAGTTCCATGTGCCAGTAACTAGAGTTGGTGACTGAACAAAGCAGACATATGGGCAGATTGCCTAAAATTATTATACACATGGGCCCTTTCAAATACCTAAAATAGAATTTGATTTAATTTAAATTTTCATTTAAACTAGTATTCAATTCACATTTAAATGCTCATATTTATCAATGCGCCAATATAAAAGTAACTTGGTTTATGGCTTCACAGCATCTATTCCTTTAACACTGTAATTTATTTTTCTATTTTAGGAGGTCTGGAAATAAAAACAAATACTGTGAAATGATAGACAAAGTAGATCCAGGGAATTATGTTAAACAAATAAATCTCTAAAATATTTCCTTTCTCAGATTTACTTTTAATTCTAATTTTTAGAAAAAAAAACATCAAACAAGAAATTAATAAATAAAAACAGTCAAAATAAAAACAAAATAAATGAAATGTATCAGTGCGCCCAATGATTATTGTATTATAGTCATTATAAAGATGAAATTGATGCTGTGATGCTTAATTATAATACAAGCGAACAGTTGTGTAAAATAACATATACACAAGTAAACATTTTAAATATTTTGTTCACATAAATACAAAGAACTAATTATGCTAGGTCCTATGTGACTACGGATTTTCTTTCAAAACGATTAAACAATCAATAAAACATTCATTTTTTTTGGAGTAGGGCATGTGCAGAGCTTAAAGAACTTCAGAACAAAGCCTGGTGTGGAAGTGAGTCCAACATAAAGCCACTAAAAGGTTTTTGCATTTTAGAAGGTCAGACAAGGTCAAGCTCCACTGCATTAATTTTGCCAGGTCTCTTTGTTCCAAATAACGAACAAGGTCATTCATTTCATTTCCTTGTTTCTAATTGCATTGCATCTTGCGTGAATATAAACTTTGTAAACAGCTGGCTCAGAAATTAACTTGAAGTTGGTCCAGAAAAACAATGTCCCACACATAGGAAAAAAGTTTAAAGATAAGTTAGTTAGTTATAGTGTAGAAGCATTTGCACCTGCAGCAATTCAGAGATAAAATAACAAAAGCAACTTTTATGAGTTTGGTTTGAGGATTCAATCCAGCACAGTGGGAAAATGTTTCACATACCTCACTTATTATGTACTCCTCCTTTAACATACTGTGGTCACTATAAATATATTTATATAACTGCTACAAAGATAAAAAATGTCAGTAGTTTCCACAAACCTATTTCCCCTCTACTGATACAATATTGTATTGTACTGTACAAATATGTTTTTCAAATGTAACAAAATTATTGAAACACTATTTCTGGTCTAACTGGTTGATTCTAGAGAGAAAGTAATTTGCAATATCTATGCCACCGGTTACTTTAAGAAAATATGCATGTTGATTTTTTTTAAATGATATTACATGGTGCACAAATCTAAGGGGGTTATTTATCAAAATCCAAATTTTTATGATATTTTAAATAAGAAAAAGTTCAAACATTCACAATTTACCCTTATTTAGCATTAAAAAACACACAAAAAATCGGATTATGAAAACCGACAACTTTTTTAAATTGTTGCACGAAAACCACAGCATTTTTGGATTGTTGCACGAAAAATCTATTTTTTTTTGGATATTTTAAATAAGAAAAAGTCCAAACATCCATGATATACCCTTATTTATCATTAAAAAAAAATTGGATCGGGAAAAACCACAATTTTTTTAGATTGTTGCACAAAAACACACAGCTTTTTTGAATTGTCGCACGAAAAATTAGCATTTCTCAGATTTGACCCCAAAAAGTCCAAATTTTTTGTGAAATTGCTGGAAAATCTGAAAAAAGTTCAGATTATCATACAAAACCCAGCACACGCCCTAATATCATCAAATTGCAAATAGGACCTCTGGCATTGTCTTCTACAGAACCTCGACAGGTATATTTTCACACTTTTTGCGTCCGCAGGGTGTAATAAGTCTCGAAAATATTTGAGATTTTCTTCCCCCGCTAAAAATTCTGACTTTATAGTAAAAAAACTAAAATTTTTCGAGTTTTTACCATTCAGACTTTAATTAATAACCCCCTTAGAATACATGTGGAAATTATTGTTGTTGAACAGCATGTAAAATAAATCTTGGGAGTTGTGTGAAAATGATGCCTTTAAATACTAATTCAGCTTAAACTAATATTGCGCAGTACTTTATTCAGTTAAGATTCATGAAGATAACTGTGGCTTTTGACACTTATATGATATTGGTAATGAATCATATTCAAAAGCACTGTACAATGATTCAGGGATAGATTAAAACAGTGTAATAAATATAAGCAAATTTAATTATCCTTCATTTGTGTGGCTTAAACATGTTGCACCGAACTTTAAAAAGATTATTCAAGATTCAGATCACCAGTGAAGCTTACAATCTAAGGATTCTACTGAGCACACAAGAGGGTCAATTTTCTCAAGAGCCAATGGGCATGCTTGTATGTGTTTGGAGTGTGAGAGAAAAAAACTCATATAGACATGGGGAGAACATAAATCTTTCAGTTTGTCATTTAAACCACTGCATGGTTACAAGTGTAAATAGAATCCTAGCAACCAGATAGTTGCTGAAATTCTAAACTGGAGAGCTGCTGAACAAAAGCTTTATTTTTTATTATGCGGTCTTCATGTGTCTGTTGTCTGGGGTTGCCAGGGTGGTTGAGTCCCAAGTTCCACTCATTCCCCACCTCTGCATTGGGGCTGGGGATCAAAAGAACAGTTTTAAAAGCTGCTAATCCGCTCCCCAGAAGTTCTGCATAGCTACATTCTACATTCTGTAGATTCAGTGTTGTATGGCATTGCAAATAGACATCCGCTAGTTTTTGGTAACAAATAAAAACTGGTGGAATATGGATCAAGATAATCACATGCAGGATTTCACCACATTCATATTCAGACAAGCCTCATTTGGACAAGATGGGTATGGAGGTTTATAAGACATAAAACCAAACAAACTAGTAAATTCTACTGTAAAATAGGGATGTAGCGAACGTCGGAAAAAAAGTTCGCGAACATATTCGCGAACTTGCGCAAAAATGCGAGCGGTTCGCGAACGGTTCGCGAACCCCATAGACTTCAATGGGAAGGCGAACTTTAACATCTAGAAAAGACATTTCTGGCCAGAAAAATGATTTTAAAGTTGTTTAAAGGGTGCAACGACCTGGACAGTGGCATGCCAGAGGGGGATCAAGGGCAAAAATGTATCTGAAAAATCTGCCTGTGTGTGCTTGGAAGAGATAGTGTAGGGGGAGAGCTGTTAGTGATTTCAGGGACAGATGATAGTAAGTTTGCTGGCTAGTAATCTGCTTGATACTGCTCTGTATTGGAGGGACAGAAGTCTGCAGGGATTTGAGGGACATTTTAGCTTAGGTAGCTTTGCTGGCTAGTAATCTACTGTTCTCTTTAAACAACTGCCATACGTTGACCTTGTAGGCATTGTTTGCCCAGTTTTTTTGGACGCAGCCACTGAAGCACAGTTGCCAGAAAAAATATGCCATATAAATGCTGAAAATAGTCATTTTTCGCCATACGTTGACCTTGTAGACATTGTTTGCCCAGTTTTTTTGGACGCAGCCACTGAAGCACAGTTGCCAGAAAAAATATGCCATATAAATGCTGAAAATAGTAATTTTTCGCCATACGTTGACCTTGT
The DNA here is from genome assembly GCF_017654675.1 of Xenopus laevis. Taxonomy (NCBI): domain Eukaryota; kingdom Metazoa; phylum Chordata; class Amphibia; order Anura; family Pipidae; genus Xenopus; species Xenopus laevis. The sequence continues at coordinate 42,243,367 of NC_054377.1, forward strand.
AGACATTGTTTGCCCAGTTTTTTTGGTTGCAGCCACTGAAGCACAGTTGCCAGAAAAAATATGTCACGTAAATGCTGAAAATAGTCATTTTTTGCCATATACGTTGAGTCAACGTATGGCAAAAAATGACTATTTTCAGCATTTATATGGCATATTTTTTCTGGCCTCTGTGCTTCAGTGGCTGTGGCCAAAAAAACTGGGCAAACAATGCCTACAAGGTCAACGTCGTTGACCTTGTAGGCATTGTTTGCCCAGTTTTTTTGGCCACAGCCACTGAAGCACAGAGGCCAGAAAAAATATGCCATATAAATGCTGAAAATAGTCATTTTTTTGGTCGCAGCCACTGAAGCACAGTTGCCAGAAAAATTATGCCATATAAATGCTGAAAATATACATTTTTTTGGTTGCAGCCACTGAAGCACAGAGGCCAGAAAAATTATGCCATATAAATGCAGAAAATATGCATTTTTTTGGTTGCAGCCACTGAAGCACAGAGGCCAGAAAAAATTAAACCAGTAGGGTTTGCACCCTAGTTTGTAACGGTGGCGGAGGGAGGAGGAGGACGCTAAAGGACAGCTGTGTGTGGAGTCATGAGGCTTGAAGAGAAGGACAGCTGCATAGAAGTCAGAACAAGTCTTCCGGCGTGCAGTAACCCTCCGAGATCCACCCCTCATTCATTTTAATAAAGGTCAGGTAATCGACACTTTTGTGACCTAGGCGAGTTCTCTTCTCAGTTACAATCCCTCCTGCTGCACTGAAGGTCCTTTCTGAGAGCACACTTGAGGCTGGGCAAGACAAGAGGTTCATGGCAAATTGTGACAGCTCTGGCCACAGATCAAGCCTGCGCACCCAGTAGTCCAGGGGTTCATCGCTCCTCAGAGTGTCGATATCTGCAGTTAATGCCAGGTAGTCCGCTACCTGCCGGTCGAGGCGTTCTTTGAGGGTGGATCCAGAAGGGTTGTGGCGCTGCCTTGGACAGAAAAACATTTGCATGTCTGACGTTACAGACTGGCCAAAGGGCTTTGTCCTTGCAGGTGTGCTCGTGGCAGGATTACTGGCACCTCTGCCCCTGGAATGTTGATGAGTTCCTGAAGTGACATCACCCTTAAAAGCATTGTACAACATGTTTTGCAGGCTGGTTTGTAAATGCCGCATCTTTTCGGACTTGTGGTATGTTGGTAACATTTCTGACACTTTATGCTTGTACCGAGGGTCTAGTAGCGTTGCGACCCAGTACAGGTCCTTCTCCTTAAGCCTCTTGATACGGGGGTCCTTCAACAGGCATGACAGCATGAAAGACCCCATTCTCACAAGGTTGGATGCAGAGCTATCCATCTCCGCTTCCTCATTATCAAGGACTGCATCATCCACGGTCTCCTCCCCCCAGCCACGTACAAGACCAGGGGTCCCCAAAAGGTCACCACTAGCCCCCTGGGAAGCCTGCTCCTGTTGGTCCTCCTCCTCCTCCTCCACAAAGCCACCTTCCTCCTCTGACTCCACTTCTGGCACCTCTCCCTGCGTTGCAGCAGGTGCCTGGGTTCGTTCTGGTGATTCCGACCAGAAATCGTGCGCTTCCAGCTCCTCGTCACGCTGGTCTACAGCCTCATCTGTCACTCGTCGCACGGCACGCTCCAGGAAGAAAGCGAAGGGTATTAGGTCGCTGATGGTGCCTTCGGTGCGACTGACCATATTTGTCACCTCTTCAAAAGGTCGCATGAGCCTGCAGGCATCGCGCATAAGCACCCAGTAACGGGGGAAAAAAATCCCCAGCTGTGCAGATCCAGTCCTACCACCCAGTTCAAAAAGGTACTCGTTGACGGCCCTTTGTTGTTGCAGCAGACGTTCCAACATAAGGAGCGTTGAATTCCAGCGAGTCTGGCTGTCAGAAATCAAACGCCTGACTGGCATGTTGTAGCGCTGCTGAATGTCAGCAAGGCGTGCCATGGCTGTGTAGGAACGTCTGAAATGGGCCGACACCTTTCTGGACTGGGTGAGAACGTCCTGGAATCCTGGGTACTTGGAGACAAAACGTTGGACTATTAAATTTAACACATGTGCCATGCAGGGCACATGTGTTAAATTGCCTAGTCTCAACGCTGCCAACAGATTGCTTCCATTGTCACACACCACTTTTCCGATCTGCAGTTGGTGTGGGGTCAGCCACCGATCGGCCTGTGACTGCAGAGATGACAGGAGTACAGATCCGGTATGGTTTTTGCTTTCCAGGCACGTCATCCCCAAGACAGCGTGACAACGGCGTACCTGGCACGTCGAATAGCCTAGGGGGAGCTGGGGGTGCACAGGTGTGGAGGAGGAGAAGGAGGACCCAGCAGCAGAGTAAGAAGAAGAAGAAGACGAGGTAGAGAGCGATGGAGGAGTAGAGGTGGTGGCAGAACCGCGTGCAATCCGTGGCGGTGACACCAACTCCACTGTTGTTGTTGAGCTACCCATTCCCTGCTTCCCAGCCATTACCAAGTTCACCCAGTGGGCAGTGTAGGTGACATACCTGCCCTGACCATGCTTGGAGGACCATGCGTCAGTAGTCATATGGACCTTTGGCCCAACACTAAGTGACAGAGATGCGGTAACTTGGCTCTGCACATGTTGGTACAGGTGTGGTATTCCCTTTTTAGAAAAAAAATTGCGGCTGGGTACCTTCCACTGCGGTGTCCCAATTGCTACAAATTTGCGGAAGGCCTCAGAGTCCACCAGCTGGTATGGTAAAAGCTGGCGGGCTAAGAGTGCAGACAAGCCAGCTGTCAGACGCCGGGCAAGGGGGTGACAGTCAGACATTGGCTTCTTACGCTCAAACATGGCCTTCACAGAAACTTGGCTGGTGGCAGATGACTGGGAATGGGAACAGGTGGTCAAGGTGGAAGGCGGAGTGGAGGGTGGTTCAGACGGGTCAAGGAGAGCAGAGGTAGAGCAGTAAGATGCTGGACCAGAAGGAGTGTGGCTTTTAGTTTGCCTGTTGCCTTTGAGGTGTTGCTCCCAAAGTGCTTTGTGCTTGCCGCTCATGTGCCTTCGCATAGAAGTTGTACCTATGTGGCTGTTGGGCTTACCAAGGCTCAGTTTCTGACTGCACTCATTGCAAATTACAATGCTTTTGTCAGAGGCACACACATTAAAAAAATCCCACACTGCTGACTTTTTGGAAGTGTGCGATCTGGCGGTAACAGTAGAAGTTGGCGGAGTTGGCGGTATTGGCGGCAATGGCGGGTGCGTTGGCCGGCTGAACACAGGTGCCGATACATGTTGTTGCCCTACTGATCCCTGCGGGCTGTCCTCCCTGCTTCTTCTAAGTCTTATTCTCCTACTGCCTCTCTGACTCTCCGTCTCTCCATCTGAACTACCCTCCTCTTGCTCTCTTCTACTAGGCACCCACAAAACATCAATCTCCTCATCATCATTCTCCTCAGATGCATCAATTTCTTCTGACACATCACAGAAGGAAGCAGCAGCGGGGACCTCCTCCTCATCACTCATTATGTCCATCTCTATCGTGTTCTCTGCCAGAATTAAATCTGGTGTAAGGTCCTCATCTCCTTCATCTTCTTCTGGCAATAATGGTTGCGCATTACTCAGTTCAAGAAACTCATTGGAAAATAACTCCTCTGACCCCAGTGAAGAAGGGGCACCGGTGGTGGAGGAAGTGTTACGTGGGGTGGCCATAGCAGTGGAGGATGAGGAGGATGTTGTGGTAAAGTTAGAAACGGTAGAGGATGGGGTGTGCTGTGTAAGCCAGTCAACTACCTCTTCAGCATTTTGGGAGTTCAGGGTCATTGGCTTTTTAAAACTGGGCAATTTGCTAGGGCCACAGGATTGCATAGCAGCACGGCCCCTAGCACGGCCTCTGCGTGGCGGCCTGCCTTTGCCTGGCATTATTTTTAAAAAAACAACAACAACAACAAAAACTCAGTTGGTTTTTCTGGAAACGATAATACACACAGCTAGATGGCGGGTTGAAGAAAACACTGTGCAAATAATGCCTACAAAGTCAACGTATACACTACTACAGCGGTGGATACGGATTACGTAAAATATATGAATGCTGCTTGAAAAAAAGTAACTCAAGTGGTTTTTCTAGAGACGATAATATTATCAATATTTAGACAAAATGTGAACAAGGTCACACAGCTCGATGGCGGGTTGAAGAAAACAGTGTGCAAATAATGCCTACAAGGTCAACGTATACACTACTACAGCGGTGGATACGGATTACGTAAAATATATGAATGCTGCTTGAAAAAAAGTAACTCAAGTGGTTTTTCTAGAGACGATAATATTATCAATATTTAGACAAAATGTGAACAAGGTCACACAGCTCGATGGCGGGTTGAAGAAAACAGTGTGCAAATAATGCCTACAAGGTCAACGTATACACTACTACAGCGGTGGATACGGATTACGTAAAATATATGAATGCTGCTTGAAAAAAAGTAACTCAAGTGGTTTTTCTAGAGACGATAATATTATCAATATTTAGACAAAATGTGAACAAGCTCACACAGCTCGATGGCGGGTTGAAGAAAACAGTGTGCAAATAATGCCTACAAGGCCAACGTATACACTACTACAGCGGTGGATACGGATTACGTAAAATATATGAATGCTGCTTGAAAAAAGTGACTCCGGTGTTTTTTCTGGAGACGGTAATATTATGGATATTTAGACAGAATGGGAACAAGGTCACACAGCTCGATGGCGGGTTGAAGAAAACAGTGTGCAAATAATGCCTACAAGGCCAACGTATACACTACTACAGCGGTGGATACGGATTACGTAAAATATATGAATGCTGCTTGAAAAAAGTGACTCCGGTGTTTTTTCTGGAGACGGTAATATTATGGATATTTAGACAGAATGGGAACAAGGTCACACAGCTCGATGGCGGGTTGAAGAAAACAGTGTGCAAATAATGCCTACAAGGCCAACGTATACACTACTACAGCGGTGGATACGGATTACGTAAAATATATGAATGCTGCTTGAAAAAAGTGACTCCGGTGTTTTTTCTGGAGACGGTAATATTATGGATATTTAGACAGAATGGGAACAAGGTCACACAGCTCGATGGCGGGTTGAAGAAAACAGTGTGCAAATAATGCCTACAAGGCCAACGTATACACTACTACAGCGGTGGATACGGATTACGTAAAATATATGAATGCTGCTTGAAAAAAGTGACTCCGGTGTTTTTTCTGGAGACGGTAATATTATGGATATTTAGACAGAATGGGAACAAGGTCACACAGCTCGATGGCGGGTTGAAGAAAACAGTGTGCAAATAATGCCTACAAGGCCAACGTATACACTACTACAGCGGTGGATACGGATTACGTAAAATATATGAATGCTGCTTGAAAAAAGTGACTCCGGTGTTTTTTCTGGAGACGGTAATATTATGGATATTTAGACAGAATGGGAACAAGGTCACACAGCTCGATGGCGGGTTGAAGAAAACAGTGTGCAAATAATGCCTACAAGGCCAACGTATACACTACTACAGCGGTGGATACGGATTACGTAAAATATATGAATGCTGCTTGAAAAAAGTGACTCCGGTGTTTTTTCTGGAGACGGTAATATTATGGATATTTAGACAGAATGGGAACAAGGTCACACAGCTCGATGGCGGGTTGAAGAAAACAGTGTGCAAATAATGCCTACAAGGCCAACGTATACACTACTACAGCGGTGGATACGGATTACGTAAAATATATTATGGCTGCTTGAAAAAAGTGACTCCGGTGTTTTTTCTGGAGACGGTAATATTATGGATATTTAGACAGAATGGGAACAAGGTCACACAGCTCGATGGCGGGTTGAAGAAAACAGTGTGCAAATAATGCCTACAAGGCCAACGTATACACTACTACAGCGGTGGATACGGATTACGTAAAATATATTATGGCTGCTTGAAAAAAGTGACTCCGGTGTTTTTTCTGGAGACGGTAATATTATGGATATTTAGACAGAATGGGAACAAGGTCACACAGCTCGATGGCGGGTTGAAGAAAACAGTGTGCAAATAATGCCTACAAGGCCAACGTATACACTACTACAGCGGTGGATACGGATTACGTAAAATATGTGAATGCTGCTTGAAAAAAGTGACTCCGGTGTTTTTTCTGGAGACGGTAATATTATGGATATTTAGACAGAATGGGAACAAGGTCACACAGCTCGATGGCGGGTTGAAGAAAACAGTGTGCAAATAATGCCTACAAGGCCAACGTATACACTACTACAGCGGTGGATACGGATTACGTAAAATATATGAATGCTGCTTGAAAAAAGTGACTCCGGTGTTTTTTCTGGAGACGGTAATATTATGGATATTTAGACAGAATGGGAACAAGGTCACACAGCTCGATGGCGGGTTGAAGAAAACAGTGTGCAAATAATGCCTACAGGGCAAATAATGCCTAAAAGGTCAACTTATACACTACTACAGCGGTAGTAAAATAAAAAAAAGTAAAATAAAAAAAAATGAATATTAAAAAAAAAAAATTAAAGTTGGTGCTGCTGAACTACTAGGAGCAGCAGATTAGCACACCAGTCCCACTCCCCAACACTGCTAGACTAATAGCACTGGGCTCTTATAGTAGTAGTAGTAGTAGTAGTAAAACAACAAAAAAATAAATAAAAGCAGTCCTTACAAGGACTACTGTTATTGCAGCAGTCAGCAGATGAGATCAGAAGCAGGACAGCTGCCCACTGCAGCTACATACAGAGCACTGCAGTAGAAGGTAGATTACTAGCCAGCAAAGCTACCTAAGCTAAAATGTCCCTCAAACCCCTGCAGACTTCTGTCCCTCCAATAACAGAGCAGTATCAAAACGATTACTAGCCAGCAAACTTTCAACTGTCCCTGAAATCACTAACAGGCAGCAGCTCTCTCCCTACACTATCTCTTCAGCACACACAGGCAGAGTGAAAAAACGCTGCAGGGCTTCGGTTTTTATAGGGAAGGGGAGTGGTCCAGGGGAGAGCTTCCTGATTGGCTGCCATGTACCTGCTGGTCTGGGGTGAGAGGGCAAAAAAAAGCGCCAACAATGGCGAACCCAAAATGGCGAACGTCGCGCGACGTTCGCGAACTTCCGGCGAGCGCGAACACCCGATGTTCGCGCGAACAAGTTCGCCGGCGAACAGTTCGCGACATCTCTACTGTAAAACTCAAAAGGGACATTATTCTGCAACATCTTCCTGTACTATAGGCAATATACTGTACTATAGGCAATTGTGAGCAAGAAATTTCAGAGCTCCAGGGAATACATTGAGGATTTTTATTATTCTTACTCCTTTAACATGTTAAAATGAACATCTATATGGCTACCACCAGTATCTAGATACATCAATTAATATATTATTTGAAATATATAACTATTGTATTGTATTTTTTATTCAAATACCCTTTTTTGGCACTTTTCAATGCGTCAACATTTTTTTTTGTATTTTTCAATTGGCCTCAGTTAGTAGCAAAATGTATTTTAAATGGAAAAAATACCCCTGAATATTGCAGAAGATACCCCAGTTGTGAGACTAGCTGGAGCAAGTTTGTGAGTTGAATCTGCAAGCTTGAGGAATAGCAGAAGCCATGTATTGTGAAGCAAGGTGGTTTAATGGCAGCAGTGATACCTACCTACAGTACGGACCTGTAGGTATAATGGTCCCTATGGCTTCATGCCCCTACCTAACTGTTGCTGGGTTAAAACCCATGTAGCCATTTGCACTTTTTTTACATACCCAGTTCATTGGTCCGTAGGTTGGGGGATCATATCCTACATCATTGTAACATGGTGCTTGGCAGGGAGAGGTCCTTCCTCTTTGGCCTGCAGCAGTTGATCTGGGTGGATGTTCAATTGAGCCTGGAATCAACAAGGCCCAAGAATTGTTAGGCCCTAAAGGGACAACCCATTTAGAGAAGACTGGGAACAGGGACCAATGAATGAGGTGCTAGTGTGCAGGATAGCCACTGTTATAGCACTCTCTAGGAGAGTGAGTCAGTGAGCATTAGTTAGCTAGAGCAGGAGGATACTGGTGCCTTGCCTTATTTATTCTCCTTTTTAAGGGTGAAAAGGAAACTCAGTTTTCAGGTGGAAAATCTGAAAAATTTGTATGATTCATATTTTTCAAAAAATTTTGGCGTCTTTTCCCTGCACACAAAATTTTTGTGAAAGTGTATTTAATAAGGTGAAAAAACCAGTGTGGATTTGGTCAGAGTTTTTATCAGAAAATATTGAGATAAATTCGGACTTTGATAAATAACCCCCCTTAGAGTCAGGGAGCTTGTGTTTTACCATGGGGTTTTCATGATTTTCTATGTTTTGCCCAACAAGCTAATAAGCAGATTTTATATCTTTGAATCATTCAAGGACTATGACAGGGCTTAATACTTATTTACATACAAGTAATATTATGAGTGCAATTTAGGCTCACGTTTCTTTAAAGTAACAGTTTATTTTTTTTTGAATAAACCATTCTGGTCTGTAAGACTGCTGCTTTCAGGTTCACTTTAATCTCATTTTACAATGATATGAGCTGTCATGATCTTCTGATATTATTAGCAGCAGGGTACTTACACTACTTGTTATTAATTATGCATTTAATTTTCCATAATGACAGGCCAAATGCTAATTAAAAATTCTAATATTCATGCTGGATAGAAATAATACACAATGCTTTTATTTAAACTTAAATAAAGGGTTTATTTTTTTTTGCTATATTTCTCAAATATTAATTTATTGAGGGCTCAGCATTGTCATTATTTGTACTCCAGTAAAAAATATATATATATATATGTCAACATTTTTTTCTGCGGTTGAATATGCTGTGTTCGAATTGTTCAAATCAAAGTTTTACCGCATTCGATCGAATTCGAATCAAAGGATTTGCCTACAAAATCTTTGATTTTTCAAAGTCCACCAAATGACTACAAATAGGTTCTAAGAAGAGGTCCCCCATTTGCTAAAACAGCAATTCGGCAGGTTTTAGATGGTGAATGGTCGAAGTCGAACTTTTAAAGAGACCGTACGTGATAAATTTCGATATTCGAATAGTCAATTTTTTTCAATTTCGAATTGAATTTTGGCCTATAGTGGAAGTACACAAAAATAGCTTGAAATTCTAATTTACGATTTTTTTGTAATTTTCTCCCGCATGAAACCCAGCGCACATCAAAAAAAACATTGGGACTTCTCCCATTGACTTATATGCAACCTCGACAGGTCTGCAATGCTAGATTTTCTGATTCAGACTTTTCCATCCTTGGGGTTTAATAAATTCAGAAAAATTTGATTTTTACATTTTTTTTTAAAGTCAGATTTTATAAAAAAAAAATCTATATTTTTTTGGGGATTTTTGCATTCAGAGTTTAGTAAATAGCCCCCTTAGTGTATGTAATCACTGAGACTGTTTTTGAAATACAATATTTACTGTGTTAATGAGGGTTAAGCATTGCAGCATTAATGTTACACTATGGAGGGGCATATGCCACATGCACAACCTAAAGCAAGAAGTGATTTGTGCATGACTATATATGGGGCAGATTAAATGGACTTTACTGTTTACAGAAAGAATCATAGCAAAATATGCATCTAGTCAGTATTTTAAATCTCTTCATTTTACTAATAATAACATTCACAGAGGAAAAAAACATTTTTTTGGGAAAAAATCCAGGAAAACTTGATATAACATCAGGAAAAAGCATCCTTTGAAATGCATCCCCATAAAATGCAGACTGGCAGAGCAGGCATATCTACATTATTATACTATACTACATTTTAAATTCAAGATAATTATAAACAGCAATATTTCCTCTTTAATTTTTTCATGTTTTCACAGAATAAAAACTCACACTATGGTAATTAGAAATATATATTTTGATCTTAAAAAATATTTTTATTTTATTCAATTAGAGAAGGCAGTTTAATTATGTTACAGTTTAGTTTCCCATAGTCTGCAACATGGTTTATATGGTTTATCCTGAAACCCGCATATAGTTCTGAATTATGGGATGGCCATTTCCCATAGACTCCATTTTAACCAAATGTAATTTTCTAAAATATATTTAGAAATTATAGTATAACTTGTACATAACCTCAACTAAGGTATAATTCATCCTTATTAATCTTTATTTGTAGTAAAACGATCCTCTTGGGATTAATTCATGTTTAAATGAGTTTTTAGTAGACCTATTGAGATCTAGATTATGGAAGGAACCCTTATCTGGAAAACCACAGGTCCCCAGCATTCTGGTTAACAGTCAGTCAGGTATAACTTCACTTTACTTTCCCAGTCAACACTGAGTAACCATCCCCTAAAGAATAGATGGAGGCCGGAGCTTTACCTTGAGTCAGAACATTTTGTTCTGCTTTAATTCATGTCTCTTAGAAGGTAGAACTGCTCATATTGTTTTTGCAGGTACAATAAATAAACATTTATTAGAGCTGTGCATGGCGGAAGAACAGCACATTTCAAGAAAATTGCTACCTACTGTCAAATTCAGTGGAGATTCCATCATGCTGTGGGGCTATTTCAGGGACTGAGGTCTTGTTAAAGTCGAGGGTCGGATGAATTCAAACCAATATCAACAAATTCTTCAGGATAATGTTCAAGCATCAGTCACAAAGTTGAAGTTACGCAGGGGTTGGATACTCCAACAAGACAATGACCCTAACCCACACTTCGAAATCTACAAGGGCATTTATGCAGAGGGAGAAGTACAATATTCTGGATTGGCCGTCACAGTCTCCTGACTTGAATATCATCAAAAATCTATGGGATGATTTTAAGCAGGCTGTCCATGCTTGGCAGCCATTAAATTTAACTGAACTGGAGAGATTTTGTATGGACGAATGGTCAAAAATACCAGAATCCAGACACTCATCAAAGGCTATAGAAGGCGTCTAGAGGCTGTTACATTTGCAAAAGGATGTAATATCTCTGTTGGGGTGGCCAAATTTATGCACCTGTCTAATTTTGTTATGATGCATATTGCATATTTTCTGTTAATCCAATAAACTATATGTCACTGCTGAAACACTGCTGTTGCCAGAAGGCATGTTGTATATTAAAAGGAAGTTGCTACTTTGAAAGATCAGCCAATGATAAGCAAAACGCCAAAGAATTAAGAGGGGTTCCCAAACTTTTTCATATGACTGTATATATATATATATATACCAATTATTCACAGACCAGTAGTGATGGGCGAATTTGCGAAAAATTTGCGAAACTCTCATCTCGTTTTTTGACACCAACGCCCGGTTTTGACGCCGAAGCCCGTTTTTACCGCCGGCGTCCATGTTTTTTGGCGAAAATGACAATATCATATTTGTCCACATTTTCACCACAAATGATCACTTGCTATTTGTTAGTGGATAATTAATTGGACACATGATTTGTAATGAAGAGTTAATTGCAAGAGGGCACTGATTGATTTGAAATTATGCACTGTGTTATTTAATGTGAGTTTTAATGTTTTGTATCATCCTTGAAAAAGGTCCCAAGAGGGACCGAAACGTCGGGCATAGATACTATGTAACAATAAATAATTGAACTTTTATAATAGGGAGTGCTGGTCTGTGAATATTTGGTGTATATAAAATTACCGTGAAACCCCTCCCTTTGAAGAAGCTATTGGCCTTGGAGTGCGGATACTCATTTGCTATATATATCTATATATATATATATATATATATATATATATATATATATATATATATATATATATTATATTTAAATACCATACCACTTTAAACTTTGGCATCTGGAAAAAAAAATTTCCGTTTGCTGGTCGATCCTATTCACTGAAATTTTAAAAAAAATTCAATTGGTCATTTTTAACTCGTAAATCCAGTTTATGGGAGTTTTTAGAAAAGCACCATAAACTCAGAATTCAACCCTTAATAAATCTGCCCCTAAGGGAGTTTTACTTTGTGAGCTGACTTTTTATTTTTAAGCATTTTCTGGTTCGTTTGTATGAAGCAGAGGACTACTGAGGGCGGCCTCTTTTTGGATTTAAGTTCAGCATGAAACCTTTTTCTTTTATTAGTATTTATCATTGGATGTAAGTTAGAGTTCACCATTTGATGAATATGCCTCTAAAAATCCCATTGGAGTGTAGGTGTATAATAAGATACAAACTAAAGGTATAAATGATTGAAACAATTCTAAAATGCTCCTTAAAATGCCAAAACTGTGTTTATGAATATTTTCATTTATCCAGGTCATGATATACAGTAGGAGTGCCCATATTTTACTAGTGAGAGGTCTACTTTTAGTGATGTTGTCCCATAAGGATCTACATTCATAAAAGCATTATTAGCATTCTGTTCCATGGAAAATATTACTTAAATATTTTATGATTTATGAGAGAATTTATTGTATATTGCCATATTTCAGAAACAACTATTTCTTATGTAACCTTAACAGACTAAATGAAAATCATGAAATAGGACATTAATTTAGACCAGCTGTTCATTAACAGTGTCTTGAGATCTACTGGTCACCAGGTAAAGGTCTACTGGTAGATTCTGATCTACCTTTTGGGCACCCCTGATATACAGTATCTAGCAAAATTAAGGGGCATATTTTTCAAGGGTTGAATTTCGAATTGAAAAAAGACACATTGAAATTAAGTCAGCCATAACCATTATTAAAAGCATCAATTTACATTATATCATTCAGTATAATATATATAACATATTCATTATTGCAAAAGCATTTTTGTTAGCATATTATTGCTACTAATACACAGTATACTGTATATTATACATATAATAGGTTTGTCTAAAACATACCAAGACCTACATAATTTGTTTAGAAAATGTTTTTAACAGTGCTAGACTCGCTACTTAAATAGTATATATACCTTAAGCAAACATTCTTTTCCAAATTTTCTCCTCCCTAACCACTAAGCTGCTAAAAATGTCTAAATTGATGTAAGAAAATGCATTAGCTCAAAATTACTATTCATACCTTTGGGTATCGCTGCATCTAAAAATCCACTGATTACAAGGGATTGTTCAGAACTGACATTTAAACACTATATTCCCTGTTTAATCTAGTGTTCACCTGCTGGGAGTCAGCTGGTTATATACATAGTATCTTACTGGCCTGATCAGCTATTGATTATTATATTATATTATATAGTTCAAAATTGGGCAAATAGGCTGCCAACTTGTTCAAGAGCGGCCAAGTCTTTGGCAAATATCCACCATCATGTCCAATTTCAAATTCTGCTCTCAGATTCGTGTTAAAGGGCAAGTCAACCCCAAAATAAAATTTGCCTTATAAAAGAAAACATCATTCTAAGCAACTTTTTAAAATTATTTGTAAAAACAATTGCTATTGAATTGCATTTGCCTAACTTGTTACTTTTAAAACAATGTTGCAAAAGTCTTAATTTCCCAGTAAAGACAGGTCTGTTAATCAGATGGCTTGTCTTACAGTCTGAACAACTAGTTCAGAGAATGGAAAGGGACAGACTAACATTGTCTTTAATAGCACATTAATAAATAACATATATAGATAACTTAAAAAGCATAAAAATTGTAATGAATGTATATTTCAAAGTTGCTTAGAAGTATGTTTTCTTTAAATAGGAAAAAAATATTTTTGGGGCTGACATTCTTCTTCTTAAGCTGCCTATATACTGCTGGATGACCAATTGTGTGGCCAACTGAGCAAAGCCCATGGCAGGCCTGAATGAAAGAGAAATGCAAACATTTAAACAGCCAGCAATAAGCAACAATAAGCTTTTTAGTTTTATATTTCAGAGTTATTTAGCTATTTATTAAAAAAGAAGGAAAGTAGTAGTAACCCCACAGTATCTGAATATTTTAATCTTCCAGAATTGATGTAAAACATTAAATTACCATTAAAGTGCATCAATTGGTGAAAGTGCTTAGTGCTTCATATGCCGTTTTCAATTCAGTGCTAACACAAAACCAATTAATTTTTCAATATAACCAACAATTAATTTATGAATTCATTTAAACCATCAATCTTAGTAAAGTGCCAGTGCTTCAATATATTATCAATTAATTATGAACTCATTGTTTAACTATCAATTGATTAAAGTGCTAATAAATATCAAGAGTATTTAAAAATTGTGCATTCAGATTTTTTAAAAAAAAAAAGAGAATTATTGATTAGTTTAGTATTGAAAAAGTTTTGCGTGAGCTTTCTCAAGGCAAAATGGGCCCGCTGGTCTCCCTGTCACTCTTTAAGGCTTCCGCATATGACGTCATCCAGTTATCACGAGAAGTGCGCGTCATTGCTTTCTTCAATGCACATTCTATTTACTAGCTTGGAACTCCTCGCCGTGTCACTCACCCTTGCGTCATTGATTTAGGGAAGTTAACAAAGTAGATTTTAACTTCCCTTTCTAAGGAGAAGCACAGATTAGGACTTTATTTACATGCCAACCAATTATTGATTACCGTGGCTATCATAGCTATTTTGTGTTATCCTATTGGATCAAAATTTTACTGGGGGATAATTCTTTACAATGATCAGTAGGGGATAATGCCTTATATTGATCATTGACTATTAAATGAAAGCATTAAATAATATATTCTCATTTATTCCATGAGGAGAAACAGTGCGCATTTTAAAGATCCAATGACTTTCCCGGTTTCACAGTTCTTGCTCAAGATTCCTGTTTTATTCCCAAATTGATTTTCTCAATGGCCCAGAATTTTAAACCTGCTGGGTTCATGTTATGTTTAAAATGCCATGCTACAGTGGAGAGGGTAGTGTCATTTTTCTTGATTTTTCCAGCGTTCCGTATGAAACTGCAATGTTGCTGTATTCTTGTGTTAACCATTTGTGTTGTCATTCCTATATATCTTTTATTGCAAGGACATTCCAAACATTATATAACACCCTTAGATTTACAACTGATGTAATTGTTAACATCATGGTTTTTCGGAAATCTGTCAGTAAAGTTAGATATTTTAAGTAATTTTTCACACATGTTACATTCCCCGAAAGGGAAACATCCCTTATTCTTGATTGGTTAATTCTTATTTTGGAAGTGACTACTTGATAACATATCATTTAGGTTAGGACATCTTTTATAACATACAGCAACTCTCTCCTGTAGTATGGGTCCCAATGTTTCATCTTCTTTAAGAATTAGCCAATGTCTTTTTAATATATCTTGTTTATTATTGCTTTGTGTGATATATGTGGTAATAAATCTCACAGTATCATCCTCTGCAGTTTTTTCTTTGATGTTTAGAAGTTCTGATTGTTCGAAAAATAGGGCTCTATGATAGGCCTTCTTGCTGAATACCCTCTTTGTTTTAACCTTGACTTGAGTTCTTTGGATTGCTCCAAAGAGGAACAATTCTACCTCAATTTTAAAAATTCACACGTCGGAAGTGATTTTTTTTACTTAGGAGAGAATTTGTCGCAGTTTCTTTCCTATAATTTTTTGCAATAAATTTCCCTTCCTTATCGTGAATGATCATTTGATCTAGGAAAGGATCTAAGATACTGTAGAATCAGAAATATTTACAGTAAGTTTTATATTGAGTTCATTGTCATTCAATTTATCCACAAACTCTAGGGCTTCCTGTTCAGTGCCCCGCTATAGCATTAAGATGTCATCGATATAACGGATCCATTTCACTATTTTACTTTGGTATGACAATAGGGCTTTGCCTTTGACTATCATTTCTTCCCAGAATCCTAAAAAGAGGTTAGCATATGAGGAGGTGCATGATGTTCCCATAACTGTCCCCTGAGTTTGTAAGTAAAATTCCTATTGAATGTAAAGTAATTATGCTAGAGAATGAATTTCAGGAGTTTTTCCAAAAAAATGTATTGTTTC
Organism: Xenopus laevis; assembly: GCF_017654675.1. NCBI lineage: Eukaryota > Metazoa > Chordata > Amphibia > Anura > Pipidae > Xenopus > Xenopus laevis. The sequence goes on from NC_054377.1 coordinate 42,259,211, forward strand.
TTCAGACTCCCCCATATTATTTTCAGAAAAAACTCTAGGCCTAAGTTGTGCTTTATGGAGAGGTGTTAGAGAGATTCAATATCCAATGTAATTAATAACATTTCACTGGGTGCTTCTATCAGGTCTATCTGATTCAAAACATCTAGGGTATCACGAGCGTAAGACTCAAGGTTTTCCACTAGGGGTTTTATCCTGATCTAAATACTGACTGGCTTTTTAGGTAAGGTTACCATTGCCAGAAATTATGGGTCTTCCTGGTGGTTTATCAATATGTTGATTCGAAGGATTTTAATCCATCGATCAAATGATTTTCCTTCAATCAAAAAAATCTTAGAAAATTTATGCGGAAGGTCCCCATAGGCTAACATTGTAGCTCGGTAGGTTTAAAGTGTCGAAGTAGGTAGTAGAAGTTTTTTTTAAAGAGACAGTACTTCGACTATCGAATGGTCGAATAGTCGAACAATTTTTAGTTCGAGTTGAAGCCGTAGTCGAAGGTCGTAGTAACCTATTCGATGGCCGAAGTACCCAAAAAAAAAACCCTTCAAAATTCAAAGTTTCGAGCTTAGTAAATGTGCCCCCTAATGTCTCACATCATATATGGGCATAAAATATACATAGCACTGCCACAAATTCAAAAATAAAAGGGTTAAACCTCTTAAAGAATTCTGAGAGGAGTTGTGAAATAGGAAAATTGATCAACATACAAATTGCACAGATATGTTTTATAATAACATGACATTCAAGGCAAGTTTTTCCATAACACTGAGTTTATATACATATACATAAATATTCCAACTAATTCAGGAATTCATTCTTAAAAAAAACTTTATTGTTTAGCCTTATTGTGTGCTCTGCATAACCAAGCTGTTTAGCTAAGGGTATTTGGACTGAAGACTTCTGCCTTAAAGATGTAAAGGGAGGTATGATGATAGGGAACTTGTCTTTATTGCATAATAAATCAGTCTGCCATTTCTAAGATAAAATTGCCGGAAGAGTGTACATAATCAAATTGATAATCAGAGATAATCAAATAAATGAGAGAGCCATTCTCTTTGAAACTACTCTTTTTCCCTGTGATAACTGTGCATCATTATTTAGCTAACACACTAGCGTCCTTGTTTTTGTTTAGTTGTGTTTTTGTTAAAGATTCCAAATGGATTGCCATTTATCTTTATAGAACTAGGTGGGATTTTTATTCTCACCCAACTTAATAAAAAAATAAACCCTTTTTACAATTGCATGGATGTGCATGATTGATCAGCAACAATAATGAGATTTTTATACCTCTTCTAAAATATGTGATAGGGAGTTTTGCCACAGTGTATCAGCCTATACAGCAAACAAAACACATTCCTGTATGTAAGTACAAAATGTATATTATTGTTACCTTAAGGAGACTTGCTTGTGTCATATATTTATTATATACAGACGTGTATATTTTATGCATATGTTGTGTATTTAAAATAGTTATGTGATTTCCATCTTAGATGGTATTAAGACACAACAGATGCAAGCTTCATATTTAGCACACCGTTGTTCAATCCCCTTTGACCAGGGGCAGTTGAGAAAAAAAACCTTTCTGTCTCCACACAGCTTTTCCCAACTACCATTTTCTTGATTCTTGCCCATGCCCAACTCCCTTAGATTAATTTAAGGGTCACTGACCAATTAGACTATGACAAATGTACGTATGGTCAGTGTTTAGGTTAATACAATAGGCTAAGTTAGTCAGAGAGTTCCTGAAGTTGCTGCAGTGAGGACACTGATATCAGACCAAATGGAAGGATGAATATCAGGGAGGCAGTAGATTTAGATCCAACATATCCATATTTATAATTGTCTTTGTAAATATTTGTTATACATTCTATGTAGTGTAACTTGTTTTATGTGTATTATTTCTGTAGATATGTGTCAATAGCTTTTGTAAATAAATATATATATTTCAAACTCTTTTGTTAAAGAACCCTTATAGCCAGGAATACATATGGACACGTGAGCATGAGAATAATATTCATATTTACATAAATATATCCTTGGTCAACACTATGGCACAGAACCCCTGATTAATTATAATTTAATGCAGTGCAACAAACTGTGCTAGGTTAATTCTATAAAAAGGTGTTTAAAAAAGTGTCATGTGCTGACAGTCTTTCAGTTAGTTAGACCAAAGATGATTGATCAGGAAGCCCTTCTGAAGCAAGGTCAGACTGGTGAATTGGGAGCCCACAGGGCTGCAAAGCATAGTGCCCTCCTGGCAGTCGGGAGGGGCCCCCTCCCGACCTTGAAACTCCCAGACCCGCCCCCACTGTGCAAACGACGCGCCGCAGGCATGCACTGCCACCACAGCCAATGGGCCAGCTGATCAGGGAGCAGGTCTGGGCTGGCAGGGAGCCCATGAGTGCCAGGGCCCACTGGGAAAAAATACGTATGACAATCCATTTTAAGGATAACAGAATCAGTAGCTATATTGCTGTTTTAATTGTATACCTGCACCGTATCATTCGCTTTGTGCTGCAGAGATTTATTTAGTATTGGAAAGTCAAGCAGGTCTAGAGACATGAGAAGAGCAGCTGCATTCAAGAAATAATTTTAGTCACATTTTCATTAATTTTATGCTGGGGCCAGAAGAAAGGTACATGGCCTATCAAGTGCCTTGAAGTGTTTCTCTATGACTGCAGCTAAGTTTTATCCATACAGATGAGTGTCACCAAAAACCTTCTTCTAGGTACATGGCAGGCATTGTTTTCCAAGGGGAACTCTCCAGAGAAACGTTGTATGTGCTACGGTCAGCATACTACATTATTTAGAGTAACATTTCCTATTCAACCTTTCTGAAATAATGTCAGTAGTGATTTTTTGTTGCTTATTTCCACAGCCTACCTTCATTAAAGCCTTTTGTCGCCCATAGACTTCAATGCATTTCAGTGATTTTTCGGCAAAGCAAAATGGGTCAGATTCTCTCATCACTAGCTCTATCATATGCTAACTAAATCAAGTAAGGCTGAATGGCCTAGCTGCATATTTGGCCCCTGCCATACCTGCACTAAAACAATGCCAGCCAGTTACTGTGTGTATGTTTTTGATTACAATAACTGTAATCTATTCCCCATCACAGTATGCATAAATGTACATGAAGGAGGTTCTAGAGATAATTCATGGTGTATTTGCAATAGTAAAAAATATATAATATCTAACCGGTCATTTACTAAACAAATGCAGAAATCTAAGCCATTTGCTATGTTTGTTTACACAGAATGCAAAATATTTGAAAAGGTTACCACAAGATTTGCGATCCTTCAGTTATAATTCTGTAGTACAATTTATCTCATGGAAAGTGACTGCATCATTGATTTCTTTGAGAACAGCTTGTTATATTCAACAGGTTGTAATAAGGCATTCAGACCATAGTGTTCATAGATTACACTTCTATTAAAAATATATATATTTTTGGAAAAGTATCAACTTTTTATTGTCCTGCCTACAGAAACAACTTGCTCTATTTGCATATCCGTCATCAGAGCATAGAAGACTTTACTTACTCCTAAAAGTATTTCCATCAGTGAAATTCCTTCTTGTTTAATCTTGCTGGTAGTGATGGGCGAATAAATCCGCGAAACGCCAGCAAAAATTCGCCAAAAAAAAAAAACGGACACCGGCGTCAAAAAAGATTTGACCCATCACTACTTGCTGGGAATAATAGGTTGTCAAACACTTCTTGCAGATGAGCATTCTAATTTCAGCTTACTGTATGTGTGTTACTATCTTCATAGATTCTGTCATATGTTTTGTTTTTTTTATGAATTTCAGCCTCGAATAGATATATAAATATCCATTTACCTAATAGTGCCCCATGGTAACATGATTATTTCCAAAGATGAATTATTCTGCTGTAGAGTAGGAACTGCTGTGTCATGTCATTACTCTGCAAATTCACTAAGTTGCAAATTTTACTGAACATTACCTCTTTCGTCAGAGTTTACATCTCAGACCAGGCAACCTGATAAAACGAAGCTACATCCTTAATGTTATGTTAGGGACATCATATCCTGTATGCTGGAAATGCATTAAAGTTGTAAAAAACACTGGCGACTTTTTTTTTTTTTTATAGTGGGATTGCCTTCAAAAGTCCACACTATTAAAGATTTATGTATGAAATTGTTTTAACTAATTTGAGGGGCATGTCACATTTGTTCAGCATTTGCACCAAAATTACTATTAAAGAAGTCCATACGACTTTTAGGTACCTGTCCGATTCAAATTGACCTAAGTGTAAGAGTGCTAGCATAGTTTTGCTAGGCAGAAATGAATGCTAGTAAAAATTTAATATGAAATGCTCGCCCAGCTGAAGTAACGCTAGTGAAAATTTGCAAGCGTTTGGCTGCTGAGACGCAGCTTCGCATTTTAGTGTATAATAAGCATAGTGGAAACGATGTTGCACCTGGCGAAGTGTCGTGACGTGTGGTGAAGTAGTTGCTGGCGAAAATTCAACCTTCAGTGATTTTGCCCCAGTATGTTAACCAGCCATACAAACGTTGATGTCGAATGTCGTTATTTTAAAATTATTTGTAGAACAGAAGACAGGAGTGAAAAAGACCATATAAATCTCAATAAAATGTTCAGGAACCAGATTGATACCATATAAGGCGAGTAACCTATGGCCTTTCATTGAAAAACACTGTGGAAGAGGTAAATCAGTTTTCCTGATTCAAAGGCTTTTTTAAATTGTTGATCTGTAATTTTCCATCCTTTCATGCATAGATATTTTAGGTCATACCCACAGTAGTTTACAGCACATCGGTCCACAATGAAATAATAATGTTTTTCAGTAATCATATATCTACATGTAGTGGATCTTGCAATATGTTGGCGCTCTAAAAATACATGTTGATAATAATATTAATAATAATAATTTAACAACCTTGGCAGTTTAGTACAAAATAACATACAGTAAAAATTGTAGTCCATTGTTGCTTCTAGCATATGGTATAGATATTCCTCAATTTTTCTTGTCTATCTTGTGTAACATAAAGTAAATATGATTCATTCTTAGTCACATACTGTATGCTGCCAAAAGCATTCAAAGATTTTTAATGTGTTGCAATATAAGTAACCTATATGTCAATGTTGGACTCACATAAGATGTGACCTGTGATATTTTGGACATATTTTCTAGTGCTGCCCAGAAAGTCTGAAATATAGCAATGGTTTTTGCCATAGGGGCATAAATCTCATCACAGTTGAGCAGTAACAACTCCCCCACTATCTATTTAGTTGTATAGGGTTTGTAACACCATCTTTATCAGGGCATGGAATTAGTGATTGCTCCACATTCAATATAATCTGCACGTTCTATTTCTTATTACTTTCAATCACAAGGCCTAAAAGCATTTTCAGGAGAAAATCTATATGTTGTCTTATGATCAAAAGATATCCAAATAAGAGGCACATAGAACAATCACAAAGCATTGCCTTCTAATTGCACAAAAAGTATTTTTCAGTTAATTAGAACTCTAAATACTCAAGCATTTTTTTATTTAAATGCATTTGATTCAATGTAATACTAAAGGGCATATACTGAGTAATGAGTTTTGTCACTGGGGCTTTTATTTCACAAGGACATTTAACGGTATAACATTGTAACATTAAAGACCCTATTTTGATAATGTTATATTATAAAAATACTAATATGCAAAGTTGTGTGTGCGTTTTTACCATAAACTTCAAATTAGTTTTACATTATCTTTTACTGCTTCTGGTTTATAAGACTTCTTTGTTATAGGACAATTTGTAATACCTTGTGGAAGGTAACAAAAGATCATATTCTCAAACTCAGTATTAAAGGAACTGATAATTGTATTTTAACAAGCTTAAAAGAAGCCATACCTAGCCTAAATTACATGGGCTTCCAAAGGGGAAACTGTTATTCAGTATTTTTGACAAAACAATTTGATTTAAAAAAAACTTCAAACAATTATATAAAGTACATACTGTTTGCCAACCAACAGATTGCATATTCATAACAAGTTTTTCAATTACATGCTGTTTACTTGTCATTACTCCCTTTCACTCTAAAAACTAGACATCTGTTTGTTACTGACCGCATAAAGACATAGAAATTAGATACTGTAATATGAACAATCAACGATGACAAGGAAACATATGTTTCTCTATGTCAGTTTCAAGCTTTCAGCATGAGATAAGCTAAATAAACATCTTTTCACACATTTTTAAAAAAATTTCCCACTTTCTGAAAACTAGTTATTTGAGGTACAAATGCCTTGCATACACAATGTATTACATCAAAAAAAATTACCAGTGTATTAACATACAGGATCAAAATATATATTAATATATATAGATTTCTTCATCGCACATGGCCTTAAGTGAACTGTTCCAAAGTTTAGAAACTGGATGAGCAATCTTTCACTGATTCATCCCTTTAGTAGAGTAACTGAAGTACTTAACCTTGTAAGTGCTGAATGCCAGCATAAATAAAACAATGTTGCCCTGTCTAGGGGAAGTTCCTGCAAGTTTCATACTTGGGGGGGGCTTATTTATCAAAGTCTGATTTTTTTCTGATTATTTTACCGAATCGCTCTATTTTTTGGGCTTTTCACAAAAAGCAGAGTTTTGCCAGAAAAGTCTGAAATAGTTGGATTTTTGGGCTAATTTCAGCGCAGACCACAGAAACTTCCAAATAGGATAGAGACCTCTGCCATGTATGGACATACAACCTTGGTAGGTCTGATAAGCTGGATTTTCGGATTCAGACTTTTTACATCTTTGGGGTTTAGTTAAACTTGAAAAAATCACAAAAAAATGGTATTTTATAGTTAAAAAACTAAAATTTTTCGAGTTTTTGGCATTCAGACTTTAATAATTAACTCCCTATGGGAAACCCTAAATGTTGTGGGTTGCCTTTACAGTCTCTTTAAGGTAATTGTACCTGTTTGCACACTATTTACAATCAGATCTTTCATAAAAGGTCAAGGTGTATTCAGGTGTCTGAACATTAAAGAATTGGAGCTTCCTTTGTCTGAAACTGCAGCTATAGCATATTTATTCAAGTCTTCCACTTTCCCAGTGATTATCAGTCCAGGAGCTGTTACTGTACCATGGAGAGTTTTGTGGTAAGACATTGTAGCAAGATATAGGTATGATAGCAGTGCTGGACCAAGCAAAGTGCCCTAGGCAACTAGGCCCGCAACATTGCTCCCATGCATGCACGTGCTTTGCCAAAGGGAGTGAGATAAAATACAATGGAATGAGGTATGTGACTATATTAGAGGTATTAGCATTACTTTTTCTATTTGGTAGCTGTTGATGTGGGATACTCAGTTCTGTGGCACTAGATTTTTTTTCTGTATTTCACATTTTGTTTTTGTCCTTCCCTATACTATTCTGAAATTTACTTTTCGCCTTCAATCATTTTTTTTCAGTTCAGTTGATGTTCATCAGAAATAAAGACTTTTTCCAATTACTTTCAATTTTTTCTATTTGTGACCATTTTTCTAATATCAAAGTGTAAAGCTTGATTTGTCATCTTCTAAAGCAGCTCTGGGAAATGGGGGGGTCACTGACTCTTTAACTGTTCTAAATTGACACTTTTAGTTGATATATTGGGGCAAATTCACTAAGCAGCGAAAATGCGCCAGCGACGCCTTCGCCGCACTTCGCCAGGGCGCCGCTAATTCACTAAAATCTGCGCTCAGGGAGGCGAACGGTACCGAATTTGCGCTAGCGTTAATTGGTCAAGCAAAGCGAAGTTATGCTAGCGGTGCCTAATTTGCATACGGCGCCAAGTTAAAGTTGAATGAACGTATATGTAGCAGCAAATACATTACACTACACAAGCCTGGGAAACCTTCATAAAATAAAATAGAGTTGTTATTTTGCCCTACACATGTGCCCACTGTATAGTTTAGGTGCCATATGTTAGGAAATGTAGGGGGGAAGTAGGGTACGCCCAAAAAAATGTACGATATTTTTTAGCCTATCACCCTTAAAAAAGGAAAAGACGCCAGCGTTTTTTGGGACTTAGAAAAAATTTCAACTTTTTTTTAAGCAAGCCCTATCTACTCTATTGCACTTCGCCTGGTCTCAGTTGGCGAAGGCAAGTCTGGCGCAAGAGTTAACGTTCATGAAAATCCGCAAGTTAGTGAATTAGCGTAGTTATGTCCCTTCGCCATAGCGCAACTTCGTCTGGCGTAAGGGTGCGAAGTAGCGCTAGAGTAGGTCCACTTCGCTAGCGAATTTACACCAGCGCCCATTAGTAAATTGGCGAAGTAACGAAATGACGTCACGCTGGCGAATTTGCTTTAGTGAATTTGCCCCAAAGTCCCTGCTGAACAGAATCCCTAAATTTCCTTAAAAGCAGTTGTTACAATTGATACAATAGTTGCTAACATTCCACAGATGCTGCTGAGAAATGTATCAACTAATTGTATCACCTAAGGTTTGAAGTGAAAATTTGAAAATTGAAATTTTAATTTTTGAGTTTTTTTTATGGCCAAACCTGTCAAATTCGACTAAGGAATTATTAAAATTTGATTTTAGTTTTTTAAAAAAATTCGAATTTGATTTTCAAAATTTACCATACACTGGAATTCGACTATTCACCACCTTGAACTTGCTGAATTGCTGTTTTAGCCTATGAAAGATGTCCTGAGATAAATTTGCAGCTGTTTTCAGCCTTCCTGACATTCAAGTTTTTTATCGAAGAAAAAACTTGAATCAAAATTGATTCGAATTCAATTTGAGTTTGTTGGTTGATCCTATTCCCCTAAGTTTCAAAAATTTAATTTTTTTAATCAATTGCAACTGGTTAAATTCGAGTTTATGGGAGTTTTAAATAACTCCCATGAACTCAAAATTAGACCCTTGATAAATCTGCCCCTAAATGTAGCAAATTGTATTTTCAGAATGCTCCTGGATTACTGAGCTGTCAAACTGAAACACTAGAGGCAGGAATTTAAACTTAAATTTAAACTTAAAAACAGTAAAAAATAAAAGATGGAAAGCAAATGAAAAAAGTCTTTGTTTATGTGAACAATCTGAAAACAACCGAACTGAAATAAGTGTTTGGAAGGTGAACAACTCCTTTAATACAAACATTTATAGGCCTGTTTATTACATCTTGATTTTTTTCTGGTTGAGTTTTCAAAGAGGAAATTTTTAGAGATGCAAAACTGCTGAAAGAAGTTACATACTCCTGCTAAAACCTGTCAAGGTTATGTAGAACAACCTGAAAAAATTGATTGATTCAGGAGTCAAACTCGTAAATTCTTACGATTCAAACGATCGCACCATTTTGTTGAGACTTTTCCCGCACTGACTTTTTCAAGCTACCTTTTTGATAAATGAGTTAAATTTATGGATGGGAGTTAGGTTGGCTTTGTTTTAATAACAAAAAAATTATATAAATTTAAGTTTTCATAAATACCCCCCTTACAGAACTAAATTGCCTGGGTCTAAAAAATCTTTTTTGTTGAATTTAGAAATAACATTGTTAAAGCATTCTACAAACATATTTTCCATAGTGAGGAGAAGGAAGAATCAAGTATTATTAAGAAATGCCAAAGAAACCTCTCTTTTAATAAAAGGTAATTTCAAAATAAATTAAAATCGATCAGTTTCAGATATACACATTTTCTCCAATGTAAATAAGTAACACCACAATAAGGGAAAATTGTTACAATTCATAAAAGCCTAGAATGAATGACATGGCTTCCTACCTGAATAGATGTTTGTATGGGATTTTTGGGGGCATTGTAATAGAAGGTGAGCTCTCACTTTCACCCTTTAACATTCTGGCACACTGTAGCAAGCTGTAGTTCCACTATTTGAAAAATATGCCCTTATAAGAGGAAAATACAGATAAGTTGCAGAAATGGACTCTATGGGAGTTGACTGTCTTAATTCTGAACTTTATGTATTGTGGGTGTCCAGATAAGTGATCCCATACCTGTATCAGAAAATATTTGCCAATATCCAATCCAAATCAATTTCTGCTACAGTTATTTAATAGCCAAAACAGATACAGTAATCCTACAGCTATCACAACAAGCCTATATGGGTATGGGACCTATTATCCAGAATGCTTGGGACCTGGAGTTGTCCGGATAATGGGTCTTTCTGTAATTTGGACCTTAAGACTACTATAAAATCATGTAAACATTTAATAAATCCAATAGGCTGTTTTTTTTTTATCCAAGAAGGATTAATTATATCTTAGTTTGGATCTTATACAAGCTACAGATTTATTATTATAGAGATAAAGGAAATCATTTTTAAAAATGTAGATTATTTGTTTATAATAGAGTATATGGGAGATGGCCTTTCCATAATTAGGAACTTTCTGCATAATGGGTTTCCGGATAAGGGATCCCATATCTGTATAACTAATACTACCTAAATCTGAGAAATATAATTTTGAGTGCTCTAGTTACGGGTTGATTCCTTTAATAAATATAGATCAAAAGCTTTTTGCTAAATTAAGAGAAAATGCATACATTTATTCACCCAAAACATTCAGTATTTTAAACTTAGAGAGAGAGAGTTTTAAATGCAAAACAGAAGAGATAATTATTTCAATAGTTTCAAACTGATTTTCAAGATTTTTTCAGATTTTTGCAAATTTCAAAATCACAATCATACAGATAATAGAACCTGAAATGTTTGGATATGCAAATATTAAGGGTCCATTTATTAGAACTCTATTTTTTCTGGTTGAGGTTTTTAGGGGGAAACTCAAATTTTTCTTGGGGAAAAGAATTTGAGTTTTTAGAGATTTATCGTACCCCAAAGCTGCTAGAAATCCCAATTTGAAAATACGCCATCTCAAAGATGTTGAGGTCATGTAGAAGTCAATTTTACAAAAACTCAGTTACCCAAACAGATTTGGAGAAACAAGAGAATTCTTCTTTGAGGTTGGAAGTAGCTGCACAATTACTTTTGTAAATATTCCGCAGCACTATATGGAGATTATACATCATTCATATCAGTCCCTACACTAGTCAGCACCAACCATAGTCTGAAGGGCTTCTGATAAAATCCCCACAGAATTTCATAAGGGCTATTTGCTTATGCAAGGGCAATTTGCAATGTAATTCACCATGTTTTTTTGACCCCAGTTGAAGTGTTTTTTCCCAATTCCAATGTAATTGTACGTGCGAGGGAGTGTTGCATCTGACATAATTGTGCCCAATGCATCAAAATATGCACAATTGTACTTTTTGCCAAAAAGCTTACACAATTTAGCTTACAATTGCCAGGGTTGGGATAGCATTGCTTCAGGTGCAAGGTTCCTCTTCATCAAAAGGCACACTTGTATTTGTTTCAGAACATGAGGCAGGATGGTCGCACCAGCATGGCACAACCATACAGAAGTGCTTTTTTGTGTATCTGGGATCCCTACCAACAAGCATCAATTGTCAGTTGCATGTACTTACTGTACTTGCATCTTTGGACAGTAAAGTTTTTGTGATCCTGAATTCTGTGACTTTCAAGATTTATGGTGTAATGAAGTCAAAATAATAAGCAGTTTCACCTCATCAGCTCAGATCGGCCATGATGCCACAGAAATCAATGGAAATGTATATTCTTAATTGTTTGAAAATTCTGGAAAACTTGAAAATCTGTGTCTCCTGACTCCTCAAATGGCTTTACATTACAAATGCATAACAAGCAGCATTTTTTAAATCATTAAGATTATTTTCTGTCATTTAACGCTTTCGTGATCAGGTCAGATTTGCAGAAATTTTACATTATAATTGTGATTGTCACAATTAATTATAACTGTGCCTATTAGACAACAACATGAAGTAGACAATGGGAAAATTACATTTAGATTGTCCATTTAAGAGTATGCGTTAGCATGACTGACTCAATAATAATGAAACTATAATATTTTTATTGGTAGCAAAAGTGAAAACAACCAGCTCCCTGTTATAACATAATGAAGAAAGCAAAATTCTAGACAATGTTCAGCTTCTATTTCCATATTTATTTTTACATTTTATTATTTTTACATTTTATTTGATCAAATAAATTGTGATTAGGTTGCGCAATGTGCTGTCTGGGGGTATTGTACAACCAACTATTACCCCCAAACCACATAACAAATTCCTGACTGGTAAACAGACATAAGTGAAAAATTGTGACATATTAACAGATTATATGAATGAAATCTATGGAAAAAGGAAGATTATTTCATACTTACCGAGATCTTCCTTTCCTAGACGTACTCCATGTCAGTACGTTACGGGATAGCCCCTCCTCCCTGCTCCAATTAGAAGGAACCTCCCCAAGCCTTTAAAAGGCCAACCACACCCACCTACCGGCGTCTTTGTAACAAGCTCTTAAATTACCGGAAAAGAAAGGGCGGGTGTACTGACATGGAGTACGTCTAGGAAAGGAAGATCTCGGTAAGTATGAAATAATCTTCCTTTTTCCCTAGACATACTCCATGTCAGTACGTTACGGGACATAGCAAGTTAACGTTATCCCATGGGAGGGAATATGCTTTAAGAAGAAACTGTAATAAGGAAAGGAGTATCTCTGACTAGATAGTCCACCATCATGCAAACTCCTTACCTTAATATAGAGAGTCCAGGTGAAAACCCCAGAATAAGTTCACCAGGCTAAGAATAGAGCTATAGTATAGCATATACTATAGAGAAAGAGAGAGAGAGCGCGAGAGAGAGATGTTAGCCCACTGAGAGTGAGGAACAAGTTAGCTCACTAACCACCACTTCACCCTCCAGAAGAGAGAGAGAGAGAGGAAGACAGTCCTGTAAAAGGCGAATTCAGCAAGCTGAAATACTTACTCTCCTACTCACCAAATAGCATTCATCACATGTATGCCTAAATTCAGTGCAAATTGCAAGGTACCTGTAAGAAACACTTGGTAGGAGTAAGAACCCAAAACAGACACAATATAGAAATGATCTACTTAGGATATATCCATAAATGTAGGATATCCAATGAACCCTGAGGTACCCAAGGCCAGTACCATAAATATCTTCATATCAGAATGCATGTTAGTCAGGACTGTTCTAACCGAAAGCAGATCCTAAAGATCGGAGACAAGGGCACCTGAGAAAATAATTGGGATTAGAATTCCTTACCCTGTGTAAGGTCCTGTGATGAGGCAGACTCAATTAACTGTAAAAAGTTGAGCAACTCCAGTACCTAAGAAAGAGCCCCTGTTGGTTGACCCAACCTAGTACTCTGAGAGGTATAACTGAATACCCCTAAGGTTACAGATCCCAATAACCACAGTGCAACTAAAGGACTAATTCCAAGATTTATGGAGGCAGATTATATGCCCTGGATAAATTTTTCTAGTCACCCACAAACCTGTGTTCTCTCTACCCATAAGGGACCCACTTATATGTGGAATCAACTATACTACATATTTAATCGTTGAGGCTGACCTTGGAACTGGAGGGACGCTATGGATGTTCCAGTAAGTGTCAGAAGGGCCTCTGATCTACTAGAGTCATGCTGGGTCATATGTATCAGGAGTGGCGCAGGAATGTGAATCCGAGAACAAACCAGGATAATAGGAGTGTTGTATCTGGAAGTTACCTGGACATTGAGCTCTGTGCGAATGTTTCAGACACAATTTTCAGCAGGTGTAAATGTAATCCCCCTAGCATAGGGAATAATGTGACAGACATGGTCAAAACAGAAAAAAAAAAATACTTCCAAGCATCCCATTTGAAGCTAGACAAACCTGTATGACAGATACATAAAATATCCTTAATTCATTCTCAATGAAATTAATGACTAGAAGTGGTAAGAGATTACACTCTACTGTAATGACTGCAACCGTCCCACTTAAGGGAAGACTATGATCCTGCTCAGAAGAGCCAAGTACATTTTCGGCCGAAACAATAGGACAAGTAGCAACTGCAGTATGTAACTGTAAGGAGGAAAGATCCAAAACTGCTGGTGTTCCAAGAGGGCACAGACATAGAGAGGGAAAATAATTAACGCTCCTAGGACGCCTCCATCTGCTGTCCAATCAGTTACCTATCTGGTGTGGAAGAACAGCCAGCCCTGTATTCTAAAAGACCACTAACTAGGGGATTGAGAAATTGAAGAAAAAAAAAATAAATAAATGGGCCCAAAATAAGTGCCTTCTGGACACAGAGCCTTAAGTCACAAAGCCGTTTTGATGATAGTATAAGCAGAATATCCCTATCCTGGGCCAGACTTGAACAGAGGTCATCTCTATGGACTAACAAGACACTTTGAGGACTCCTATAGCCTGAAAACCCTTGGTTTGAAATATATACCTTATGCAAATTCCCAGTGGCCTGATATGTATGTGTACCCTGTCTCTATAGACACCCTGTATTGGCAGATAAAATGTCCCATCTATCCTGACATTAAGAATATCAGTAGAAATAGTATAGGAATAACACTGGGTAGTGGCTCCCCTCTCTAATTTGTAGGAGGCACTAAGGAGTCACCCTAGAAAATGGTAGAAATACATCTGGGGATCCTTCAGCCAAGCATAGAGAACTGTATACCTTGTTCTTCCTTAAACCTATGAATATGGAATTTCCACAGGTTGCACCCCTAGAAACTAGCCAGATGTCCTGGCTGCTATAGTGAAATTTATGGATGAAGAGTTCAAGTACTGATTGTTCCAGGAATCTTCAAAAATACTATATGTTGCATAAAAATATAGGTTTATTGAGCCAACGTTTCTGGTTCCAAAAAAGAACCCATCCCAAGGACACAAATCATATATAGATATCTGTGCAAACATATATACACACTCATATACATGCCTTAGTATTAAAATATATGCACCTGCCTATGGCCCTCTTATAGATGCAAACATATATGTTGCTTGGTAGACCAGTTGTATTATGGAGTTTATCCATTAATTGAGCATTTGTTCTGAAGGCAGTAGAATCCCCCTGCAGGATGTGGGCCATGGTGCAAGCATATATTAAAATATGTGATAATAATATGTACCTCGGTCAGAGTCCTAAGCTCCTGGTAGAGCACAGTACCCGACCCCAGAGCTCGAGCTGCGTGGGTAGTAATAAACTGCACAATTGACTGGGCAAAGCAATTATCTGGTCCTCCATTCGTTCAGGCAGTGATCGGTGATACAAGGCTGCTGAATCTGGAAAAATGTACATTCAATGGTCCCAAAAGTAGTACATACCTGTGGTTATTGTTAACCCAGCAATCCTTATGACAGACAGGCTTCAGAACTCCTGTAGTGTTTATCAAGACAAAGTTAAGCTTACCTGCCATCGGGAAAAATATTGCCTAGTGTCTAATTTATTAAGCCATATCTTATCCCAGGAGCAATGCCATGGAATGAAAAGACATTCATATGTAGGTATTCCTATCAGTAGTCATCTGGATTAAACCTGAATGTACCCCAGAAACAATTACAACCCCATGTAATGCATAGTTTAGGTTAGCTGCAGTCAGAGCAAACCTATATCCGACCTTCATAGCCACCCAGTCCAGTGATCTACATCTATTAGAGCTACTGGTTCAAGGTGAGCAATAATTAGAGCATATCATACTGCAGAGAATAGGAGCATACCGATATGATCACAGCAACATGTAATACATAAAATATTAGCTACTGCTTAGGGCAAGCGTAAATCTGGTCCTAGCCGTTCCCAGGCCTGTGCTTTACATACCTTAGGGCTACCTATTCCAGGTGAGCCATAGCCAGGGTATATACTGCAGAAGAAAATATAAGCACAGATTCAATCACAGTAACATGAAATACATAGTTTATATTAGCTGCTGCTTAGGGCAAGCATATCTCAGGGCCTAGCAACTCAAAAGGCCTGTGCTCTACATCCATTAGGGCTACTTGTTCCATGAGAGAAATAGCCAACTCAAACTGCAGAAAACCTGTAGTACATAGTTAGGTTAGCTGCTGCTTATAGCAAGCATGTATCAGGACCTAGCAGCAAGACAGATCTGTGCTCTACATCTCACAGGGCTACGTGTTCTTTGTGAGCAATAGCCAGAGCATAAGCTGTACAACAAAATAGTAGCACAGGTACAATCACAGCAATATGAAATACATAGTTAGATTAGCTGCTGCTTCGAGCAAGCATGTCTCAGGGCCTAGCTGCCAGCCAGACCTGTGCTCTACATCCTGTAGGGCCACGTTTTACCTGTGAGCAATAGCCAGAGCTTAAGCTGTAGAAACAAAATAGGAGCACAGGTACAATCACGGAAACATGAGGTCCATAGTTTAGATTAGCTGCTGCATAGAGCAAGCTTATATCAGGCCCTAGCATTCAGCCAGACCTTTGCTCGACCTCTATTATGGCTACCTGTTCTATGTGAGCAATAGCCAAAACATAGAATGCAGAACAAAAATAGTGCAATACATATTATGGATTATCTGATGTTTATAGCAAGTATATATCAGAGCCTAGCAGCCCCCCCAGCCTAGTGATCCATATTCAATAGGGCTACTGGTGTCCTATTTGTAAATGGCTTGTGCTTTCAGGCAGGAAACAAGCATAACCAGGCACAGTGCAGATAAGCATATGAATATATAGCATGCAAGCAGTTAGTTAGACTTTAGTACACTGCAGAACAGCATATGGACACACTCCTTACCTGCTGCTCATTATGCAAGGCTGGAAGCAGACCCTTTAATGTCACAAATTCCAGGACACTCTATTGTTAACGGGAAAACAGGCCTCACAAGTTTACTGACAACAGCAGGACTTACCTGAGGCTGCAGCTTCCTAGCTTGCTGAGTTAGATAGTGGGCGGGGCCATCTCCACTTGCTTTAGCTGGACCTGATTATACTCAGCTGGTGTCTGCACTCAGTGGGGGGTTGATTATACTCAGCTGGTGTCTGCATAGGCAGGGAACCCAAAGCAACTGCGTAGGTTATACTGAGGCGAATTGGATAATTAGTGTTGGTGCTTCCTGCACAGGCCCAAGTTTGCTATAATATGAAGCCCATAGCGAAACTTTTTTTATATTTTTTATTTTTTATTAATATTTTAACTACCTCCACCTTAGGAAAGTCTGTTGAGGGAGGCAGTTGGCCATGACCTGCCCCCATTAAAACAAAAATAAAACAAAGGTAACAGGGGGCAGTAAGGTTCAGGCCCCTAACTAATTAGCCTAAGTTAACTGCCACCTCCCTCGCCCATTCGTAAAAATGGGGTGTAGGGGCCACATACACCAGTGCCGCCTGAGGCCCTCTGGGCAGGTCGGGAGGGCACACGAATGGGGGGACAAGCACCTGCCACCCAATGCTCTTGATAGCAATACAGGAAGGCAACTGAAATACAGGCAGACAAGGAGTAGCAAACATTGCACCTCAGTGCCTTACCTGATTCAAAAGCTGAAGTTCAGAAGACTCCAGGTCTGAGGTAGTGTGCTGGGGGGAAAAAAGGTCCCATGGACCAAAACCCCTGTCCCTAGGACGCCTTCCGGGCAGGCCTAATGCTTTCCTAGGCGTAAAAGAGAAAAACAAAAATTTGCTTCTAATGATTGAGGCCTTTGTTCAGAGAACAAAGCCAAGAGCATAAGAGAAGGAAAAAAAAGACGCCGGTAGGTGGGTGTGGTTGGCCTTTTAAAGGCTTGGGGAGGTTCCTTCTAATTGGAGCAGGGAGGAGGGGCTATCCCGTAACGTACTGACATGGAGTACGTCTAGGGAAAACATGTTTTGAAACAATGGGGCAGATTCACTGAAGGGCGAAATGGCCGTAGCTATTGAAAAATTTACCAGAAATCTCATCTGCAGGAACACCAATAATTCACTATATGAGTAGAGGACAATTCGCTAGCGCCTGACATATCGCTTGTTCGCACCCTATCGCCAGGAGACTTTTTGATGTGGCAAACGGTTGTTATTACGCAAATTCACTAAGATGTCAATTTTACTGAACGTTACCCTTTTTGCCGCAGTTAACTTAAAAAATGAAGCTACACCTTCCTCAAACATAAGTCAGTGACATCATATCCTGTATGCCGGAAATGCATTAAAATTGTAAAAAACACTGGTGACTTTTCTTTTTCTAAAGTGGGATTTATGTGTGAGGAATTTTTTAAAACTAATTTGAGGGGAATGTTACATTTGTTTAAGGGTGGGCTCATGTCTAGGGCATTAGAGGATCTCCTCTGTCTTTATTATGGCCCATTGGACATATGTTTGAAAAAGTCGCCACTTCAAGCATTTGCACCAACATTACTATTTTAGACCTCCATACAACTTTTAGGTACCCACCCTATTCAAAATAACCTAAGTGCAAGAGTGCTAGTGAAGTTTCGCTAGGCAAAAAATAAACGCTAGCGAATATTTGCAATGAAATGTTTGCACTGCCGAAAATTCACCAGTGTTCGGCTGCTGAGACTCAAATTTGCATTTTAGTAAATTATCGTAGTGGTAGCGAAGTGATGCGGAGTGAGGCGAAGCGGTCACCAGGGCCGTATTTATATTAAGGCACCGAGGGCCTGTGCCTAAGGTGCCTTAGGTGCCTATAAATGTATTTTATAAATTTCCATAGGAAATCCAGTGAAAGAGCTGGGGGGTGATGGGTAGGGGGCCGACTGGCTGGCAGAAGTGACGTCACGCGCACGATGCGCTAACATAACACGGTGTTTAGGGGGCGTGTTTAGGTCGGACCTAAACACAGTCCTGGCGGTCGCTGGTGAAAATTAGCCTTTTAGTGGATTTGCCTCAAAGTATGTCTACATTCACATGTTATAAATCATTTATAGAGATGCCAACAATAAAACAAAAGATTTGGCCAAATACGGAATCAAATACAAACCCTAATTTGCATTAAAATTTGGGATTAAAAGAATGTGCAGAATCTGTGAAGAAAACAATTTCATGTTCACTTGTCCCCAAACCAAATCAGATACCTAAATATTCAACCTGAGCTGTATCCTGCTAAATGTGATGGAATTCTAGTAAATCATTCTGGATCTATGCAACCCTACAAAGAAAGTAAGTTCTGTGAATACATAATTTTTCTCAATAAATTTGCTCATCACTTTTGGAATCCTGCGCTGTCCTTCACAATATTGTTTGATGGTTTACTGTAGCTTGTGATTCCCTTAAGAGAATTTCAAGAAGATTTACATTTCAAGTTGTGGAACAAAGGCAAGTATACAAAATCATATGGTGTGTTTTGTACCACAAAATATTTATTTAATTACATTTAGGTTTGCCTAAAAAAAAATTTCATCTGAATTCAAAGACTTGCCTAATGATTAAATAGTTTTGAGCAAATGCTGTTGGCAGTCTAAACCTTCTTGTTTTGTAGAAGCTTTGAATATGTATTTCTAGATAAAAGATGTTTTACAATGTTTACATATTCTTACAGATTGTATGAGTAATGTAGGTGAATGCAAATCATATGAAACTAGAGCTGACATGCTGATAAATGTTCCCTTATGCAAATATGCATAGTAATTGGGACACCAAACAAATCAACAGTAAGGCACAGCTAAACAGGTATAGGTAATGCATCAGGCTTGGTGTCATATTCTTATGTAGAAAGCATCTTAATCTGCATGAGTTTTTATTCCAGATTACATTTAGGTGGTTTCATGAGAAGGTGAGATGACATTTCAGTTTGCTGAAACAAACAATTAAATAATTACATACATAAGTGAATTTAAAAAATCACCTTGCAAAGGACTATTCAGCATTATACCCTGAACATGCCATTTAAGCAGAATCCCCTAATAGAATGTTCTGATAGGAAAGCTTGAATTGTAGCTCTGCAGCAGCTAAAGGGCCATATTGTTCTGGCAGTGGATATTATTATGAAACAGCAAAATTATTCTTAATAAGTAATAATACAGACAAATTAAGGAGCTAGAATGTGTCTTTAAGATGCCCAACTAATGTGTCTATTAAACCAAAGGCTAGGCAATCTGAATCCACATACAACCCTTGGCCTTATCATGGCTCCAGGTATCTTCTGGCAGCTGGAGAAAAGACTTATTGACCGACCTCAATGTTGAATACGGTAACCATGCAATGATTGTCAGGGATGTAGCAAACGTCGGAAAAAAAGTTTGCGAACATATTCGTGAACTTGCGTCAAAAATGCGAACGGTTCGCGAACGTCGCAAACCCCATAGACTTCAATGGGAAGGCGAATTTTAAAAGCTAAAAAAGACATTTCTGCCCAGAAAAATGATTTTAAAGTTGTTTAAAGGGTGCAACGACCTGGACAGTGGCATGCCAGAGGGGGATCAAGGGCAAAAATGTATCTGAAAAATACATTGTTGACACAGCGCTGCGTTTTGTGCTGTAAAGGGCAGAAATCACACTACATTTCTAAACCTGTGTAATAAACTGCTTTAAAACGTCCGGCGTCTACATGCCAATCAAGTCGTGTAAAGGTTACAGCCTGTTCACACGCAAAGACGAAACGCGGCGCTTACTGCAACGCAAAAAAACGCAAAGAGCTTTAATGAATGATACCGTCAAGTGAGCAAATAATAGTTGTTAATTACTAGTTGAGCTTGTCACCTCCAGGATGTTCGTCCTGTTGGTGGCAATATTTCTGTAGTGGTGTGTTTAGCAGTCACCGTGCTTGTGCGCACGTGCACGGTCAGGCAGAGGTAATTCAATGTACAGTGAAGTGAACCAAAAAACACTGATTCTGCAGTGTGGGCCCAGTTTTGGTCTACTTTATTGATCACCTGCGGTGACCATAAAAGATGCGATTTTGCCACTGTTGCAGAACCCTGAAAAATTAGGCATGTGTACTTTCCTGAAAAATTATGTTTTTTTTGTCGCAGCCACTGAAGCACAGAGGCCAGAAAAAATATGCCATATAAATGCTGAAAATAGTCTTTTTTTTTTGTCGCAGCCACTGAAGCACAGAGGCCAGAAAAAATATGCCATATAAATGCTAAAAATAGTCATTTTTTTTGTCGCAGCCACTGAAGCACAGAGGCCAGAAAAAATATGCCATATAAATGCTGAAAATAGTCATTTTTTTTGTCGCAGCCACTGAAGCACAGAGGCCAGAAAAAATATGCCATATAAATGCTAAAATAGTCATTTTTTTTGTCGCAGCCACTGAAGCACAGAGGCCAGAAAAATATGCCATATAAATGCTGAAAATATTCATTTTTTTTGTCGCAGCCACTGCAGCACAGAGGCCAGAAAAAATATGCCATATAAATGCTGAAAATCTAAAAAAATTTTGTCGCAGCCACTGAAGCACAGAGGCCAGAAAAAATATGCCATATAAATGCTGAAAACATTCATTTTTTTTTGTCGCGGCCACTGCAGCACAGAGGCCAGAAAAAATATGCCATATAAATGCTGAAAATATTCATTTTTTTTGTCGCAGCCACTGCAGCACAGAGGCCAGAAAAAATATGCCATATAAATGCTGAAAATATAAAAAAAATTTGTCGCAGCCACTGAAGCACAGAGGCCAGAAAAAATATGCCATATAAATGCTGAAAATATTCTTTTTTTTTTGTCGCAGCCACTGTAGCACAGAGGCCAGAAAAAATATGCCATATAAATGCTGAAAATATAAAAAAATTTTGTCGCAGCCACTGAAGCACAGAGGCCAGAAAAAATATGCCATATAAATGCTGAAAATATTCATTTTTTTTGTCGCAGCCACTGCAGCACAGAGGCCAGAAAAAATATGCCATATAAATGCTGAAAATATAAAAAAAAATTGTCGCAGCTACTGAAGCACAGAGGCCAGAAAAAATATGCCATATAAATGCTGAAAATATTCATTTTTTTTTGTCGCAGCCACTGCAGCACAGAGGCCAGAAAAAATATGCCATATAAATGCTGAAAATATAAAAAAAATTTGTCGCAGCCACTGAAGCACAGAGGCCAGAAAAAATATGCCATATAAATGCTGAAAATATTCATTTTTTTTGTCGCAGCCACTGAAGCACAGAGGCCAGAAAAAATATGCCATATAAATGCTGAAAATATAAATTTTTTTGGTTGCAGCCACTGAAGCACAGAGGCCAGAAAAACTCAGGATTTACCTGGATTCAAATGAAACTAGTAGGGTTTGCACCCTAGTTTGTAACGGTGGCGGAGGGAGGAGGGCGCTAAAGGACAGCTGTGTGTGGAGTCATGAGGCGTGCAGAGAAGGACAGCTGCATGGGGAGTCAGAACAAGTCTTCCGGCGTGCAGTAACCCTCCGAGATCCACGCCTCGTTCATTTTAATAAAGGTCAGGTAATCCACACTTTTGTGACCTAGGCGAGTTCTCTTCTCAGTTACAATCCCTCCTGCTGCACTGAAGGTTCTTTCTGAGAGGACACTTGAGGCGGGGCAAGACAAGAGGTTCATGGCAAATTGTGACAGCTCTGGCCACAGATCAAGCCTGCGCACCCAGTAGTCCAGGGGTTCATCGCTCCTCAGAGTGTCGATATCTGCAGTTAATGCCAGGTAGTCCGCTACCTGCCGGTCGAGGCGTTCTTTGAGGGTGGATCCAGAAGGGTTCTGGCGCTGCCTTGGACTGAAAAACATTTGCATGTCTGACGTTACAGAGTGGCCAAAGTGCTTTGTCCTTGCAGGTGCGCTCGTGGCAGGATTACTGGCACCTCTGCCCCTGGAATGTTGATGAGTTCCTGAAGTGACATCACCCTTAAAAGCATTGTACAACATGTTTTGCAGGCTGGTTTGTAAATGCAGCATCCTTTCGGACTTGTGGTACGTTGGTAACATTTCTGCCACTTTATGCTTGTACCGAGGGTCTAGTAGAGTTGCAACCCAGTACAGGTCCTTCTCCTTAAGCCTCTTGATACGGGGGTCCTTCAACAGGCATGACAGCATGAAAGACCCCATTCTCACAAGGTTGGATGCAGAGGTATCCATCTCCGCTTCCTCGTTATCAAGGACTATATCATCCACGGTCTCCTCCCCCCAGCCACGTACAAGACCAGGGGTCCCCAAAAGGTCACCACAAGCCCCCTGGGAAGCCTGCTCCTGTTGGTCCTCCTCCTCCACAAAGCCACCTTCCTCCTCTGACTCCACTTCTGACACCTCTCCCTGCGTTGCAGCAGGTGCCTGGGCTCGTTCTGGTGATTCCGACCAGAAATCGTGCGCTTCCTGCTCCTCGTCACGCTGGTCTACAGCCTCATCTGTCACTCGTCGCACGGCACGCTCCAGGAAGAAAGCAAAGGGTATTAGGTCGCTGATGGTCCCTTCGGTGCGACTGACCATGTTTGTAACCTCTTCAAAAGGGCGCATGAGCCTGCAGGCATCGCGCATAAGCACCCAGTAACGGGGGAAAAAAATCCGCAGCTCTGCAGATCCAGTCCTACCACCCAGTTCAAACAGGTATTCATTGACGGCTCTTTGTTGTTGCAGCAGACGTTCCAACATGAGGAGCGTTGAATTCCAGCGAGTCTGGCTGTCGCAAATTAAACGCCTGACTGGCATGTTGTACCGCTGCTGAATGTCAGCAAGGCGTGCCATGGCCGTGTAGGAACGTCTGAAATGGGCCGACACCTTCCTGGACTGCCTGAGAACATCCTGGAATCCTGGGTACTTCGAGACAAAACGTTGGACTATTAAATTCAGAACATGTGCCATGCAGGGCACATGTGTTAAATTGCCCAGTCTCAGTGCTGCCAACAGATTGCTTCCGTTGTCACACACCACTTTTCCGATCTTCAGTTGGTGTGGGGTCAGCCACCGATCGGCCTGTGACTGCAGAGATGACAGGAGTACAGATCCGGTATGGTTTCTGCTTTCCAGGCACGTCATCCCCAAGACAGCATGACAACGGCGTACCTGGCACGTCGAATAGCCTAGGGGGAGCTGGGGGTGCACAGGTGTGGAGGAGGAGGACCCAGCAGCAGAGGAGGAAGAAGAGGAAGAAGACGAGGTAGAGAGCGAAGGAGGAGTAGAGGTGGTGGCAGAACCACGTGCAATCCGTGGCGGTGACACCAACTCCACTGTTGTTGTTGAGCCACACATTCCCTGCTTCCCAGCCATTACCAAGTTCACCCAGTGGGCAGTGTAGGTGACATACCTGCCCTGACCATGCTTGGAGGACCATGTGTCAGTAGTCATATGGACCTTTGGCCCAACACTAAGTGACAGAGATGCGGTGACTTGGCTCTGCACATGGTGGTACAGGTGTGGTATTCCCTTTTTTGAAAAAAAATTGCGGCTGGGTACCTTCCACTGCGGTGTCCCAATTGCTACAAATTTGCGGAAGGCCTCAGAGTCCACCAGCTGGTATGGTAAAAGCTGGCGGGCTAAGAGTGCAGACAAGCCAGCTGTCAGACGCCGGGCAAGGGGGTGACTCGCAGACATTGGCTTCTTACGCTCAAACATGGCCCTCACAGAAACTTGGCTGGGGGCAGATGACTGGGAATGGGAACTGGTGGTCAAGGTGGAAGGCGGAGTGGAGGGTGGTTCAGACGGGTCAAGGACAGCAGAGGTAGAGCAGTAAGATGCTGGACCAGAAGGAGGGTGGCTTTTAGTTTGTCTGTTGCCTTTGAGGTGTTGCTCCCAAACTGCTTTGTGCTTGCCGTTCATGTGCCTTCGCATAGAAGTTGTACCTATGTGGCTGTTGGGCTTCCCAAGACTCAGTTTCTGACTGCACTCATTGCAAATTACAACACTTTTGTCAGAGGCACACACATTAAAAAAATCCCACACTGCTGACCTTTTTGAAGCTGGCAATCTGGCGGTAACAGTAGAAGTTGGCGGCGTTGGCGGCAATGGCAGGTGCGTTGGCCGGCTGACCACAGGTGCCGATACATGTTGTTGCCCTACTGTTCCCTGCGAGCTGTCCTCCCTGCTTCTTCTAAGTCTTATTCTCCTCCTGCCTCTCTGACTCTCCGTCTCTCCATCTGAACTATCCTCCTCTTGCTCTCTTCTACTGGGCACCCACAAAACATCAATCTCCTCATCATCATTCTCCTCAGATGCAACAATTTCTTCTAACAGCTCACAGAAGGAAGCAGCAGCGGGGACCTCCTCATCACTCATTATGTCCATCTCTGTTGTGTTCTCTGCCAGAATTAAATCTGGTGTAACGTCCTCATCTCCTTCATCTTCTTCTGCCAATAATGGTTGCGCATCACTCAGTTCAAAAAACTCATGTGTAAATAACTCCTCTGACTCCAGTGAAGAAGGGGCGCCGGTGATGGAGGAAGTGTTACGTGGGGTGCCCATAGCAGTGGAGGATGATAATGTTGTGGTAAAGTTAGAAACGGTAGAGGATGGGGTGTGCTGTGTAAGCCAGTCAACTACCTCTTCAGCATTTTGGGAGTTCAGGGTCATTGCCTTTTTAAAACTGGGCAATTTCCTAGGGCCACAGGATAGCATAGCAGCACGGCCCCTAGTGCCTCTGCGTGGCGGCCTGCCTTTGCCTGGGCATTATTTTTAAAACAACAACAACAACTCAGGTGGTGTTTCTGGAGACGGTATTATTATTGATATTTAGACAGATTGTGAAAAAGCTCACACAGCTAGATGGCAGTTGTTTGAAAATGAAGAACACACTGGGCAAACAAATTGAAACAATGCCTGCAAGGTCAACGTATACACTACTACAGCAGTGGATACGGAATATATTATTGCTGCTTGAAAAACGTCACTCAGGTGGTGGTTCTGGAGACGGTATTATTATTGATATTTAGACAGAATGTGAACAAGCTCACACAGCTAGGTGGCAGTTGTTTTAAAATGAAGAACACACTGGGCAAACAAATTGAAACAATGCCTGCAAGGTCAACGTATACACTACCACAGCAGTGGATACGGAATATATTATTGCTGCTTGAAAAATGTCACTCAGGTGGTGGTTCTGGAGACGGTATTATTATTGATATTTAGACAGAATGTGAACAAGCTCACACAGCTCGGTGGCAGTTGTTTGAAAATGAAGAACACACTGGGCAAACAAATTGAAACAATGCCTGCAAGGTCAACGTATACACTACAGCAGTGGATACGGAATATATTATTGCTGCTTGAAAAACGTCACTCGGGTGGTGTTTCTGGAGACGGTATTATTATTGATATTTAGACAGAATGTGAAAAAGCTCACACAGCTAGATGGCAGTTGTTTGAAGAACACACTGGGCAAACAATGCCTACAAGGTCAACGTATACACTACTACAGCAGTGGATACGGAATATATTATTGCTGCTTGAAAAACGTCACTCAGGTGGTGGTTCTGGTGACGGTATTATTATTGATATTTAGACAGAATGTGAAAAAGCTCACACAGCTAGATGGCAGTTGTTTGAAGAACACACTGGGCAAACAATGCCTACAAGGTCAACGTATACACTACTACAGCAGTGGATACGGAATATATTATTGCTGCTTGAAAAACGTCACTCAGGTGGTGGTTCTGGAGACGGTATTATTATTGATATTTAGACAGAATGTGACAAAGCTCACACAGCTAGATGGCATTTGTTTGAAGAACACACTGGGCAAACAATGCCTACAAGGTCAACGTATACACTACTACAGCAGTGGATACGGAATATATTATTGCTGCTTGAAAAACGTCACTCGGGTGGTGTTTCTGGAGACGGTATTATTATTGATATTTAGACAGAATGTGAAAAAGCTCACACAGCTAGATGGCAGTTGTTTGAAGAACACACTGGGCAAACAATGCCTACAAGGTCAACGTATACACTACTACAGCAGTGGATATTGCTGCTTGAAAAACGTCACTCAGGTGGTGTTTCTGGAGACGGTATTATTATTGATATTTAGACAGAATGTGAAAAAGCTCACACAGCTAGATGGCAGTTGTTTGAAGAACACACTGGGCAAATAATGCCTGCAAGTGCACTACTATTGGTGCACTACTATGAAGAACAGCAAACAGCACTGGACACGTTAAAGAACAGTAAGATAAGTAAAATAAAAAAAATATATATGTATATTAAAAAAAAAAATTACTCGGGTTGGTGCTGCTGAACTACTAGGAGCAGCACAGTAGCACACCAGTCCCACTCCCCAACACAGCTAGACTAATAGCACTGGGCTCTTATAGTAGCAAAGTAAAAAAACAAAAAAGAAAATAAAAGCAGTCCTTACAAGGACTATTGGGTTATTACAGCAGTCAGCAGATGAGATCAGAAGAGATCAGTGCCCACAGCAGCTACATACAGAGCACTGCAGTAGAAGGTAGATTACTAGCCAGCAAAGCTACCTAACCTAAAATGTCCCTCAAATCCCTGCAGAGTTCTGTCCCTCCAATACAGAGCAGTATCAAGTAGATTACTAGCCAGCAAACTTACTATCAACTGTCCCTCAAATCACTAACAGCTCTCTCCCTACACTAGCTCTTCCAAGCACACACAGGCAGAATGAAAAAACGCTGCAGGGCTTCAGTTTATATATGGAAGGGGAGTGGTCCAGGGGGTGTGGGGGTGGTCCAGGAGGGAGAGCTTCCTGATTGGCTGCCATGTATCTGCTGGTCTGGGGTGAGAGGTCAAAAAAAAGCACCAGCTAAGGCGAACCCAAAATGGTGAACGTCGCGCGACGTTCGCGAACATTCGGCGAGCGCGAACAGTCGATGTTTGCGAGAACAAGTTCGCCGGCGAACAGTCCGCGACATCCCTAATGATTGTATGCTGCAAGATATATTATACAAAAAGATTCTCTTATCCAGATCTCCCATGGGGGTAAATTTATCAAAGAGTGAAGTTCCGCCACTAGAGTGAAATTCCGCAGCTCTCAATTCATTTCTATGGGATTTTGAAAGGCATATTTATCAATGGGTGAAAATGAAAGTTCACCCTTTGATAAATACGCCTATAAAAATCCCATAGAAATGAATGGAGAGTGGTGGAATTTCACTCTAGTGGCGGAACTTCACTATTAACTTCACCCTTTGATAAATATACCCCATACAGTCCATTAAAGCAAATCATTTTAATTTTTGAAAATCATTTCCCTTTCCTCTGTAATAATAAAACAGTACCTTGTACTTGATGGTAACTAAGCTGCATGGTTCCATATTGGTGGCAAAGCAATCCTTTTGGGTTTATTTTGTGTTTAAAGTATTACAGAAAGATACATTATCTGTAAAAACCCCAGGTCCGAAGCATTGCTGATAATAGATTCATATTCATATTTTGAGAGAAGTACACTACACATCTGAAAAGGTGATCATGTCAGAGATAGCATTACTGTAAAAAGAATAAAAAAAAAAAAACCATGATTCTTACCTTTAACAGGACCATGTTTCCAGTCAAACATAAATATTTATCTGACTTTTTTTACTCTATACTCGTGAAAGTCACAATTGATTTCTTTTCTCAATGCTTACTAATTGACCTGTATATAGGGAATAAAAACCACATATTAAGATTATATAACTAGACCATGGAAATCACATTTTTAAAGGAGGGGCTGCATTTTTTTTATATTATGTGTTATAATGAGAAATGTCACCACAAATGGCATCACAAAACATTGTTTATTACTGGTGATATCACTAGTCCCTTGTTTTATATTGATACATTATGTAGTTTATTCCTGCAATTCTTTCATATATATACATATATTTTTAAATACTCAATTGTATTGACTAGATTTGCGAAGTGTAGATTTTGTGAAAGGATTTAGAGAAAGTTTTTATTTTATTTACTACAAAGATGATATAGTAATGAACAAAATCCTATAAACTGTTTTTCTGCAGTAGCGAAAGCTTTGTATCTAACACCAGTGGATTGGAGAATAAATCAAAGGTAACAATAGCACTGACGCTCCATATTGTATGGTTCAGACACAGACAAATGTCCTAACAAGTGCAGCATTCACTTCATCAGCAAACAGAATTGTGATTTAAAGAGTGCTAGTTTGATGCAGTCACACCATATGTTACCTATTGAAATAGTCACACAATAATCCAAAGATGAAAAAAAATGAACTTCTGCATGAAGCACTTTCCAAATGAAGTTAGAACAAAAGATTTGAGTATGATTCCGTGTTTTTGTTTTCTAGACCTATCACCTGCTCATAGTGCCTGGGAAATCTATTCCTGTGTACAAATGTTTCTACTTTCCACACTATCATGAAGGCCTTAAAAAGATACAGCCTAAAAAGGCAGCTTTCATTTGTTATAAAAAAACAAAACAACATAATGCAGTTTAAACAAGTTTATATCACACAATCAATATGAAGTAGAGTAGAAAGAAAATCCGTTGAATTTCAGATATAAATGTGCCACTGCAAAAAGGCTTGCTTTATAGTTATTGGGAATTAAAGGCTATTCAATGGTGATTTTAATTGTTTTGTTACAAATTATGGAATTAAATTATCCCCATGCCTTATACAAGATGCAATCTAAAACAGTGGCTTTCCAAACTGTTACCAAAGGAGAATGCTTTGTTATTATCCACACAGTATGCACAGGTGGATCTATCCAGCTGTTAATAATTCAGTTCATCATTAACCTGCAATACTACAAAAATAACCACAAAATATTTGCTGGTTAAATGTATTTTTTTATCATGTGAGTCGCAACGGACTTTATAAAACTTATTTTCAAATGTGAAAGCTCAAATACTGTAGTTTTTATTCTATAGTTCTCACTTCTATATGTTAACTGCGAGGCAAATAATTACAAGAATATAATTATTTGTTCCTTCCCTTTCCCATTGAGAATTAGGTGGCCATTTTCTAAAGTGTAGTGATGGGCGAATTTATTCGCCAGGCATGGATTTGCAGCAAATTTCAGCACCTCACCTACTGCAAATGTTTTTGCGAAACTGCTGCAAAAATTTGCAGTGGAAAAATTTGAGGCACGTCAAAATAATGTTTTTTAAATTGACATTTAATGCATTTGGACAAAAGAGTTGCGCAAGTAAAAATTGACCCGCGCATAAAAATTGTCATGTGTCAAAATTATTTGGATGCCCTTTGACTTTAACGCATTTGGACAAAATAGTTGCAGGTATAAAAATGATCACTCAAGTCAAAATTGTCACGTGTCAAAATGATTTACATTTTTCGATGTTTCGCATTTTTTCAGAGTTTCACAGATTTTTTTTGAGAAGTAAAACAGAGAGATTCGCTCATCACTACTAAGGTACGATAGACAGCGATAATGACCTGCGCCAGAAAAAATGCAAGAGCAAGTTAACTAAAGTATGAGCACTTCTGTCATTGTGAATGAAAATAATGACACTTATTGCAAGACAAATTTATCTCATTGCACTTTAGTAAACATGGGATTGGCATTAATTTTATAACAAGAATATTTGCAGCAATAATGGGTGATGATTTACGAACTTTTGTAAATGAACACCTTAGACAGTTAGGAGCAGATGTATTCATAAAATTGAATTTTCGAGTGTCAAAATTCAAATTCAAAATTTTAAATCCCTTAAATATCTTTGAAAAACTGAGGTTGAGTTTTGGTTTGTGACAATTTATTTAGCAGATTTTGCCTGGAAATACATCCTTGTACAGTAAGTGGAGAAATCACACAAAACTGTTTAGAAGCTGCAAGTGTCAACAACATAGGGATTGACTGAGAAGAGTTTTAGATAAATTCAATCTTTTCCATGTAAAAGAAGGGAGAGCAATAATATAATTACATATTTCATACAAATAGATGTCTTGCCTATTTGCAACAATATGTTACTGTAGCTTATACTGGAGAGGATAATATATTATTTTAATAGTGAATATTAAGTTAAGGTTTGTACTTTGTTTTGTTCATGAGAATTGAGTAGATAATTGTTGTGATCGATTTAGCATAGGAGCCAAATGTTGCTATTCAAATGTTGACAATGTGGTGGATGCAAGTATATGAAAGAGGATATAATCTGTGTGGTCTGCATACATTTGGACCATGGTAGAGGAATTATACAGAGCCTTTTTCATTAAAGGAATATTTTGTCACTTTTAAAACCGTAAATGGTCTTGTGACCTAACTGGTTAAGAAGCTTTGCTTATTAAAATTACATTTACTTATAATGTATTTGCCCTCCGAGTACAACTGACCTAGCACGAGCTATCATGCTTTGATTATTTGCTCTTTTATTGTAATTACAAATGTGTTTTCATGTATTATTGGTACACTGTACTTATTTTCATACTTTTCTAATTATTGTATTTGCAGTTGTGATCTTAGTTTTAAGCTGTACCTGCATTTATGTTTACAGTATGTTGTCCAATATGGCATAGATATTGCTGAGTATACATAGAAGTTTATTGATTTTTTCTTTTTTCATTATCTGTTCTCTGTTACAAGATTTATTGGTCAGTATAACAGGGTGTTATTGGGAAAATGATCTCAGTCTACATTAATTTAATTTTTCCTATATGGTAAACAATGTGTATGACTCTCAGTCATGTGTTCGGCTGAGAATGGGGTTCAAAAGCCTTATAGATGTTTTGCCCCATTTTTGGTGATTCACCAACTATACATCCTGCATTCATAATTGTAGTAAAGTGAACTGAACAGTGCATAGACTGTATTATAATAAGTATTTATATACATTACTGATACTGTTAAAGGCAGTTGCCCTCTACAAAACAAAATAACAATATCTTTAGCCATCATACCCCCTCGTCATGGTTACATCTTCTCAAAATGTATGTTTCCATAAATGAGAAGGATCTAGGGGGTTTTGTAGATAACAAATGGTCTAATTCTGGGCAATGTCATTCTGTGGCTACTAAAGCAAATAAAGTTCTGTCTTGCATAAAAAAAGGGCATTAACTCAAGGGATGAAAACATAATCATGCCTCTTTATAGGTCCCTGGTGAGGCCTCATCTATAATATGCAGTGCAGTTTTGGACTCCAGTCCTTAAGAGGGATATAAATGAGCTGGACAGAGTGCAGAGATGTGCAACTAAACTGGTTAGAGCAGGGGTCGGCAACCTTTACTATCAAAAGAGCCATTTTGCCCCCTCTTCCACTAAAGAAAAAAAGTCTGGAGCCGCAAAACATAACATACCGCTTATAAACTTTTAAAAGTTTTAACCTTTTTTTAATTTTAACTGTTACAACAACAGAATACAACAAACAGAAGTGCAGTGTGAATGTGTAGGCCTACTTTGAAATAAGTTAAACACTGAATAGCCCTATTAAATGCTAGTGTTCTCATCTGTTTATAGGCGAGGGCTATAGACGTTATTAAAATATGCGTCACATCCATGTCTATAGCCCTCGCACCTGCTACAGCTGGACTCTGGAGGCTTCTCTCGTCTTGTGTGTGACCACAGTAAGGACCACGATGAATCATCTTGCTGCGGCTCGGTCTTGCCTGTCACTCCTGGGATGTCTATACAGCCCTCGCACCTGTGGCGGCTTTCTGAATGTACAACCGCGGTAAGCTAACCATTAGCTTACCGCGGTCGCACACTCAAGAAGCTGCCAGCAGGTGCGAGGGTTGTATAGACGACATGACAGGCAAAGCCGCAAGACCGAGCCGCAACAAGCAGGATGAAGAGCCGCGGGTTGCCTACCCCTGGGTTAGAGGAATGGAAGACTTAAATTATGAGGGTAGACTGTCAAGGTTGCGGTTGTTTTCTCTGGAAAAAAGGCGCTTGCGAGGGGACATGATTACACTTTACAAGTACATTAGAGGACATTATAGACAAATAGCAGGGGACCTTTTTACCCATAAAGTGGATCACCGTACCAGAGACCACCCCTTTAGACTAGAAGAAAAGAATTTTCATTTGAAGCAACATAGGGGGTTCTTCACAGTCAGGACAGTGAAGTTGTGTAATGCATTGCTGGGTGATGTTGTGATGGCTGATTCAGTGCGTATGGATGCTGGGTTTTCATTTGGAGGGGTTGAACTTGATGGACTTTGTCTTTTTTTCAACCCAATTTAACTATGTAACTATGTCAACCATTTAAATGGTAATGTTACGTCCCCAATTTAAGGTTTTGTTATGGGGGCTAGTTAAGAGTTATAAACTAGTTAAGAGTTATCAACTTAAGTACACATGTAATATAAGGATGCTACAGATACACACACGTTACACATTATTGCATGTAATGCAAAAAAATATTCTAGTCTGTATCACCTAAATATTTTAAAAAAATACCTTCCAAAACATTTAAAAGGAAAAATCAGGACATGCATGTTATGGCCCTGATCTTCCCGAACTACTCACCCAAACTACATCTGCATTCCTGTAAACCTCACCCCACTTCCAGCTCTACCAGAACTGTGACACCTAAAAATCTCATCCAAGTACCTTTTGCCCGTATGGAAAAAAATATAAACAAATTCTTGTACAATGTATAATAACCTTATGTTCAAATGTATCATAATTATGTGGTGCAGTATTCAAAACAAAAAGTATGCAAACACCTACACAAACCCTTTAATGTGTTTTTTTGACTTACAGGCTTACCCTCAAGTCTTAGAAAACCCACTGGTTTATATGATACAAAGAAAGACAAGGGCTTCATCTTAAATGCATTACCTTATATGTATGGAAATTCAGTAGCCTGTGTGAAAATGACAAGAAAAGAATTTGTCACATTTGGAACTTTTTGTACTGTTCTTTGAATGTTCGCAGTTTAATATAAAAGCCAGTACTTTCCATCGCTAAGTTATTAATGCTAGATTACCATACAAATTATGCCAATATCCATTTACCTTCTAGCTCAGCCAACTATATGAATGAGACAGATGTAATTCTATTCTTACAGTTAACTGTGATTTGCCTTATCAGCCATTAACATGTATCTTAGTGAGCTTTTCAAATCAAAAAAGGCTGAGAAAGAAGCATGCAGTTCTAGAACTGCCCTTGCAAAATCTAGGAAGACACTTGGGCAAATTTACAAAGTATAAAATGTCATATTTAAGAAATGTTCAACAAAATCAAAAATCCCCACAACACTAGCAATTAACTATGAGGCAAATTTATCAAAATGCGAGATCAGAATATGCCACAGAAAATTCACCCACTTTCAATTCATTCCTATGGGATTTTTAGAAGCCTATTCACATTTTTAAACACTAGGGGGCACATTTACAAAGCTCGAGTGAAGGATTCGAATTAAAAAAACTTCGAATTTCGAAGTTTTTTTTAATTCGAATCCTTCACTCGAGCTTTGTAAATGTGCCCCTAACTTTCATCTATTGATACATTGCATGAACTAATAAAAATCCCACAGGAATGAATACAGAGTAAGCACATTGTTCTATGGGAAACTCTAATCTCATATCTTGATACATTTGGCACTAAGGGTCAAGTATGGCAAATTTTGGTGTAATAAATTTATGCAATAATTATTCTTCAAACATGATTTTGCTAGGTTTAGAATAGCCAAGATACAGCGGTCACTTTGGCATCTCATTTTCTACATCAAATCCTCTATGCTATATTTCACATACATCAGCAGCATTATTAACCATTACAATAAAATGGTTACATTTTGTATGAACATTTAGGGGCACATTTATCATGGGTCGAATTTAGAGTTTATGGGAGTTTATAAAATCTCCAATAAACTCGAAATTCGAAAAAAAAATGACCAATCAAAATTTGT
This sequence comes from Xenopus laevis, assembly GCF_017654675.1. Taxonomy (NCBI): domain Eukaryota; kingdom Metazoa; phylum Chordata; class Amphibia; order Anura; family Pipidae; genus Xenopus; species Xenopus laevis. Next base: position 42,293,715 of record NC_054377.1, read on the forward strand.
TGAATTTGAAATTTTACAGTTTTGACCATAAATAAATTAAATAATATAAATAAATAAAATTATATTAAATCAATTTTCAATTCGAATTTTCAATTCGACACCTGATAAATCTGCCCCTTATAGTGAACCATAGCTATTTTCTGTAATATAAATCCTACTGGCTGATACAGCAGTGTTCTTCTATTGCTGGCACCATGTTAGCCATTAGAACATTCACCAGAGAGTGTGTTCAGGATAGTATTATTGTAATAAATTACAAAATTTAGTAAATATGTGATAAAGCAATGAAAATAAGCCTAATGAGAGGGAAATTTGAATTTAGAGCTCCCCAAAATCTCCCAGTGTGATATTGTTTTCGGTTTCTACATAATTATAAAAGAGTGAACTATAACTTTCACTATTTGATATGTCCCTAAAAATCTACTGAATATAGAGAGCAGTGGAAATTCACAATGGCAGATGGTGGAGATTGCTAGTAGCGCCTCATCTTTTCCGACACATAAAATACTGCATATATGAAAGTCACAATATATGGTAATTAGTAATTTATTCAGATTCTCATTACATAACCGCTCCAAAACCAGCACAGTTAGCATGAGAATGTAATAGCTTTGCTTTTAGGACATGTACTAGTTGTGAGTGACCAAATTCCAAGATGGTGAACCCCTGTACACAATTTTGAAAGCCCAGATCACTGCTGTTATAGAGGCATGCAGGTTTGGTCTGGGGGGGCGGGGCCGACCATGCCCCCACTCCCTGCTGCCGACGCGTATGCGCGTATGTATGAATGCCCGCACACACACAATGTTTTTGCCACAACCTCCCGAAAAAGGGAGGTCACTGCAGGAAGAAGCCTGCTGATCTGGGTGTGGATCTAGGTCACAAGAGCCAGGGGCCCACCGGGTTTTTTCCTGGTGTCCCTCTGGCCCAGTCCGAACCTGGAGGCATGACATAGACTGGGAGGTGCTAGCCAAGCAAGGATGTAGTGTGTATGTTATTTACTGAATAATATACAAGATAGACAGGTAATGGTTTAACTTGGAGTAAGCAGAGACAGCTGTTACAAGTGTAACATATTCATATATTTATAGGTCATAGTACACGTGGGGCAGATTTATGAAAATGGGTGAAAGTTAGAACTCACCATTTGATAAATACGGTTCTAAAAATCCCTTAGCAATGAATACCCTTGAGAAGACAAATCAGTGGCATTTCAGTCAGGCTGAATAAACATTAAACATTTGAATAAACATTATGATTCATGCAAAGGAAAATTTGTTCGCACAGAGTCTAAAGAACTTTTCAAATGGTCTATATTTTATTGGGTTTCTATTTTATTAGCCTTCATATTCAGCCTCTGGTACAAAACAAGAATGTAATACATTTAAGAAAAAAAAACAAAAATTGATTAAAGACTGGCAGTAAATGGTCTTAGAACAATACAGTATAAATTATACTAAAAGGCAATTTTAAGATGAACTACTCCTTTAAGTGATCAACATGGGGGGGGGGGCTTTATAAAGCTCATAGTAACACAGTTTTACATCAACTGTTGGTACCCAAAATCTGACATTAATTTAAGGTGTCTGTGATACTACTGTAGAAATTTTCATACAAGATCAACTTGTAGACATTAGTCACAGTTCTTCTTAACTTTCTGTTTGCTGTATTAGAATGTATTTGGTTCATCTTAGCTGATGAACACAGATAAAATATTATTTAAGACTTATGCTGTACAGTTTACAGGAAACATTTAGCCATAAAAAATGCATTAGCCTGAAAATGAAAATAAAACTTTCATGCAGCTTCCAACACACTTAAATCAGACTAAATCAGATTCTTCTAACGGCAGTTAGAAGTTTAATTTAAAAAAAAAAATTGGTTTTTGTATTCTGTCTTTTTCCAACTCCATTTTTAAAATCTATTTGTTTGATTGAATCTTTGACCCCATCAGATATCCTACTATCCAAATCAGAACAAATCAGAACAAAAATGCAGATGGCTATTACCTATTTGCATCAATATTTTAAAATATGCATTAAAAGTTTGAGTAAGGCATAATATATGTGTAAATGGATAAAAACAACTTGCTTCTTTGTTTCTCCAGACTTGTGACTCTCCTCCATTTCTCCCTGTTAGGAGTTGTGCACACTAGGTAGTTCTATTATTCAGTTCAGCCAAGTAAAATGGATTCTGTCATGATTTTTATGGTGTAGTTTTTATTTCTACATTACATTGTTTACACTGCAAATTCACTACCATATAAAATTTTATTCCTGAACAAGCTTGTAATATTGGTGTGTAGGCAGCCATCTCAGGTTGTTTTGCCTGGTCACATGCTTTCAGAAAAGGGAAAATTACTGCATAATTACCATGATTTTCCTTTCCTGGCCACTAGGTACGCCAGGGTATGCTCCTTCCCACGCACCATAGAGAAGGATCCACCCCATTAGACTTTATATAGCCTCCCTGCCCAGTACATGGTGTCAAGTATCAAGCTGTCTTATTAACCATTAAGGGATGGGGTGAGCAAACTTGCTGACATGGTTAGTGGCCAGGAAAGGAAAATCACAGTAAGTATGTAGTAATTTTCTCTTTTCCCTGGCCACACCATGTCAGCTACCCAAGCGAACTGGGAGGGTAGTAGAAAAACACTCTGCAAAAAGGTCTTATATCTGGACGACTGCAGATTGTAGAACATTTCTTTCGAACTGTGATCTTTTGAGATTTGTCACATCCACTCTGAAGTGGGATATAAACGTGTGTGGGGAAGACCAAGAAGCTGCCCTACAGACCACCTCCACTGGTGTGCCCATTTTCACTGCCCATGAAGCGAGATGCCTCTTTTAGAGCGAGCCCTTACTTTTTGAGGGTCTGGTTCATTCCTTAGAGAGTATGTCTTCTTGATGACGATTGTTATCCATCTGGATATGGTACTTTTAGATGCTGCTAATCCTTTCCTTTTACCTCCTGGAATCATGAATAATCTATCCATCTTCTTGATGTCTTTTGTCCTTGTGACATATTCCTGTAGACATCTGACCACATCCAGATTACTAAATCTGGGATCTTCATTGTCGAGGGAAGGAAGATTCAATTCATCATTTTCACGAAATGTGGAAATAACTTTTGGTTTGAAGTCTGGTAAGAATCTGATGACCACTCTGTCCTGGTAAAACACCTGACTGGTAGAATCATGGGCCAGGGATTGGAGTTCTCCTACCCTTTTTGCCGATGTGATAACGCTAAAAGCTCTCTTCCTAGTAGCTAAGTTTCATAGGGATACCTCTTGTAAGGGTTCAAAATGAGACTCTGATAAGACCCCCAAGACTGTGGGTGGGTTCCACTGTGGATAATGCAGTCTCTTGGATGAGACTAATCTTCTGGTAGCTTTAAAAAATCTTTTGACCAGTGGGTGGAGGGCCCATCTGATCCCTGAAATTGTGGATAAGGCTGAGAACTGCACCTTTAAGGTTGAAGGACTGAGTCCTTTGTTCAATCCGGACTCTAGGAATCCCAAGACCTGAAATATAGAATTGGCCTTTCGTTTTCCATTACTGGATCTACACCACAGCTGGAATTTTTCCCAAGTCTTATAATATCTGGTATATGTCGAATTTTTCCTGGAGCTAAGAAGAGTATTTATTACCTCATTTGATAGCCCCCAGGTCTTGAGTTTTCCCCGCTCAATCTCCAAAGCACCAGGTTGAGACCTGAAGGATCTGGATGACACATCCCTGCTTGGTGTAATAGGTTGTTCTAGCCTGAAAGTCTCCATGGATGATCCACCGCAAGTTCCTGCCAGAAAACTGCCCTTGCTTCTAAGATATTTGATTGCTGATCTCTGGAGGGAACATGCCACTTTTCTTCTGCTACTTGTTCTCCTAGCACTGCTCCCCAACCCAACCCTGATGCGCCTGTGGTTAATTTTAACCATGGCTGTGGAAATAAAACTGTTGCTTTGCTTAGCCACCATTTCAATTCTTCCTTTACCCTCTTTCTTCTTCTGGTACCTGGGAAATGACTCTTTGCTTCAGTAATTCCTCCTCCTCTGCTTGATTGCCTGAAGGGGTATCTCCTCTTCTTAGATTGTGGTAAGAACTGACTCTTTCCACCTGAAGTCTTGGAAATTAGTTCTTCCAACTTTTATTTCCAAAGAGGATCTGACCTTGAAAAGGCAGGTGACACAAGGCCATCTTGGAGGCTGTGTCAGCTTCCCAGGGTCTTAACCACATCACTCTTCTTGAAAGGACAGAAGGGCCATAGATCTTGAAGCTAGTCTTGTGATATCTACCGCTGCATTAGTGAGAAAAGCTGCTGCCAGCTTGACTTCTGCCAGGCCTTAAAGAATATCTTTCCTATCTCTTACTGTTCTGAGAGCCTGGTTCACATTCTCGACCCATTTTTCTAATGCCTTTGCCACTGAGATGCTACCCATAGCAGGCTTACAGATTTCACCTACATCATCGATTGGAAGGGCTGTACGTTTTGAAAGATGGACTACTGGAGCATCCACAATAGGAACTGTGCATAGATCCTTAATTTCTTCCTCTTTGAAAGGATAGTATTTTAAGAATTTCTTTGTCTGAATCCTTCAGTGATAAGGCTTCTCTTACTGCTCTGATAAGGGAAGCAATGATGGAGGTATCGAGGGAAGAGGAGTATTCATCATCTTCTTCCCCGCCTTCGGTCTCTGAAGAATCATCAACTGATATCAAACTACTTGGACCCACTTCCTCATCCTCTAATATTTGCCACTCAAAAGCTGTTGGTTGTTTGAAGGATTTTAATTCTTCCTTAACCGTTGATTTAATCAGATCTAGCATTTCTTGGTTTGGCAAGCTTTCTGAGGCATGATTCACACAACTTCTTATTGGGTATTGAAGGAAGGTCACAGGCCACACATGATCTCCTTGTGCTGGCATCAGAAGGAGGGGCCCCTCTAGTCAGGGTTGAAGAGAGTCCTCTAGTGGCCTTCTTCTTTTCTTTACCTGCAGGAGTAAGGGTCACACTGGAAGGCAGTCTTTCTGAGGGGGGCAGCAAACTCTGGACCAGAATCCATCCTAAAAAAGTTAGCCAAAGATGAGCTGGATGGTTCAAGGTTAACAACCCCTGATACCAGAGCCACTAAGTACCTGGATGGTGTGCAGATCTGGGCTTTGGCAGACAGCAGCGTGTCAGGAGTAGAGCATTTGCAGGCAGCTAACCCCTGCTCAGTTCAGGTTCCGCTTTAAACGTATTGTATTGGCGCACTCCTATGAAGCTTTCCTGTTTACTGCCCACCAACAAAATGGTCGCCGGAGAACTGCGCATGTGCAGAGCGCCTATTCTGTTTTTTTCCATAAACCAAGATGGCTGCCGCTGGAACTGCCCTTACCTCACGGTCCCGGGATGATTCGTCTAGGCCTGTAACCGGAGCCGATGATGGACCTGCTGCCCTGCTCCCATCCTACCCAAAAATGATAGACCCCATCCCGTCAGGTCACCGGACCGAGCCTACACAGCCTGTAAGGCCGGGTGGATGGAGGGACACAACTCCCGCCTTCATGGTGAGGGAGAATATTAACTGGGGGGAAATTTGCACAAAAACCGCTGTCCCTGGGCAGCCTTCTCAGCAAAGCCCTCTAGTAAAAAATAAAAAAAAATTCTCTGAAAAAAAGGAGCACTGACAGAAGGAAAAAAAGACACCATGTACTGGGCAGGGAGGCTATTTAAAGTCTAATGGGGTAGATCCTTCTGTATGGAGCGCGGGGAGGAGCTTACCCAGGCGTAGCTGACATGGTATGGCCTGGGAAAGAGCCAGCACTTCACTGTTTTCTGACTGAAAACACAGCGAGAGCTATTCTCATATGTACAAAGGAGCTGTTATCTTGTGTCGGAATTGTTATCTTGTTAGATACACATTGTTCTGCTAATGGGCTGTTGGAGGGGAAATAAAGAGGGTGATATCACTCCAACTTGCAGTGCAGCAGTAAAAAGTGATTAAAGTTTAGGAGAGCACAAGTCACTAGACTGGGAGCACCTGGGAAACTGACATGTCTAGCCTCATATCAGAATTCAAAATTAAATATTATAAAATATGTTTGCTCTTTTAAAAATGGATTTCATTGCTGAATTCTGCTGAAGCAGCACTATTAACTGTTGGATTTTGAAAAAAACATGTTTTCCCATGACAGAATCCCTTTAGGTTGGTACAACCAGTTGGATTAATATATTAAAATCATAAATTATTCTGTTTTTAAAAATAAAATTTACACTGTACAGCAATGCAAGTGGGTTACTTGCATAGTTAATGAAGTTGCATGTGATGCAAAATTAATTAAATATTTAGGGATGTGCCAGGATGTGCCAGGATGCAGCTAACAAATAAATTTGAATTGCAAGCTTGTTTGGGCAGGGTCCTCTTTTACTCTTATAGTAGCTATTGGTTGCAAATCTGTATTTTGTGTATAGAGAGCAATTTCCTGTACAGTGCTAAGAATATGCTGGTGGTTAATAAATACTAATAATCAATAATACTATTAATAATAATTGTATCAACATAAAAAAGGTGAACAATTACTAATTTGCACACAGTCTATAGGGTCTTATTAAGGACACACAAACCAGCTTTTTATTTAATCCTCAGCATATCAGTTTTTGAGAAATATTTTCACCTCTCTTTTGATCATTTCTGCAAAATAAATCATAAATGTTGACATTAACTATGTTAGCTTTCAACTAAAATATGAGTTTTATCTTAGAAAAAGTAGTCAGGGGGAAATGCATAAAATTATTTTCCTTTCACTCTGAATATAGCTGTATTCATGTGGGAGGTATGGTTAGAGGCAAGTGGACAGTACCCGGGAACACCCCTTAGCTTGTGTGTTATTCACTATGGGCTGCAATGTGTAGCAGAATTCCTACAAATATATAAATAAATATATTTCTAAAAATAAATATAAAAATATATCTTTTAAATTCACAAATTAAAGAAAACCATGATAGGCTTACTGCAGGGACCAGCAGCCAACCACCCAGTTCACAGTTATTTAATGCTTCCCTCATCTTGATCCATTGTGAAGTGCAAATTCTGGAAAAGCTGTGCACCCCCCCACTATGGTAAGTAGAGGGAGTTCAGGTCCCAGAATCGTGTAGGTTTAAAAATACAGTGATCTGACAGCCTGCATTAGTGTCCATTATGATCTGATCATTGGCTTGAGGACCAAATGATGGGAGAATATACCATAGGTGTATGGCTAGTTTAATGGATGTTGGAAAAGCTTTTTCAGAGTAGCCAGAGAAGTAAAACTGTCAAAATAATCCTGGATTTGTGTAGGGTCAAACGGACCGTAATGGTTCATAATTTCAGAATGGAATCACTTGACTTGATTGCTGCAGGAAAACAGATTTCTTCACTTTGAGTTGGGAACTGACATTTTTAGTTTTATTGTTTACTCTTTAGTCTATCCATGGCCCCAAGGGTTTTCTAAAAGGTCCTAGTAACCCTGGTTTTATGTCTTTAGTGGCAACAGATCTATCTTTTTCACTACCTAGATGATTTGATAATATTTGCTTCCTATTGGGATCAGGCTATCAGGCACAGAGATCAAACACTGGACTTCCTTCCTACAGGATCATGGCTGGACCTTGAATTTCCAGAAGAGCCAGTTGAAGCAGTCTCAGACCTTACCGTATCTTGGTACAGTGATAGATTCCAGGACTGGAATAATACCTGTATCAGCAGAAAGACAAGAAGCCCTCATAGAAGCAGTAAAGTTCATGCTCTTAATATCCAGAGTTTTAGCAAGTCTATTGCTAAGGGTATTGGGAATGATGTCTTCCACAATTAGCTTGGTTCCATGGGCCCGCTAGAAGATCTTTTTTCAGCAGTGGAATGGATCAGAATCAGGAAGACTTCTACTAATGTTAGTTATTCTAAGATCTGGGATGTATTCTCACCAGTAGTTGGAGTGTTACTGTTACTCTCCCTTTGTCTTTTCCTGAAGTCCTGGAGTATTGCAGTCAGGTCTGGAGAGGGCATAGCTGTCAGCATGCTTTGAACACAAGTTTTGGGTATTTTAGCCTTTTCAGATGTCAGATGGTCTCAAACATCCTCTCGTGGCATAATTTCTCAAGCAGCTATCAGGATTTTTGTCAGAAAACAGTCATGCCTCCTTATAGTTTTTAAGATGTTGTCTACTCTGTTTGATTCAACTGGTTTTCTTTGTGACTGTAAACTGTCTTTTTGGTAGTCATCATATCTGCTAAGAAAGTAGGAGAGCTCCAGGTCCTAAGTTATTCTTTCAACAGTTTTGTGTTTATTTAGGATAAAGTAGTTTTGAGCCTCAGCCCTTCATTCAAATCTAAGAATGATCTTGTGTTTCTGGCTTTTCCTGATGACTGTTAACTCTCCAGATCTTTGGATTTTGAACATGTTCAAGAGTATTAAAAGGGAGGTGTCTAAGACAATTAGGAAGTTAGATAGACTTCACTGGAGTTCAAGAAAAAATGAATCTGCATTGACATCCATCATATTGCATCAAGAGAGAATGATCAAAAATGCCTACTCTTCATCAGATCTTCCAGAGCCATCAGGCCTTAAAGCACACTCAGCCAGGGATCAAGCAGCTTCATGGGAAGCCAAAGCAGGAATTCCCTGAATGTAATTAGCCAGATGCTTCCTGATCTACACCATGTACTTTAATTTCCCACTGTAAGATGTGAGATCTTCTGAGCATTCTCAGTTTGGTTCTAAAGCCTAAAGTCTCCTAAATGCTATAAACCTCCCTTCTGAAACTCAATGGTAAAAAGACTGTATGACACCTTCCCCAGATGTGGGACACACACAGCAGACATTTTCCACATGAAATGGGCCTGCCAAACATTATTATGCTTCCTGATCTACACCATGTACTTTAATTTCCCACTGTAAGATGTGAGATCTTCTGAGCATTCTCAGTTTGGTTCTAAAGCCTAAAGTCTCCCAAATGCTATAAACCTCCCTTCTGAAACTCAATGGTAAAAAGACTGTATGACACCTTCCCCAGATGTGGGACACACACAGCAGACATTTTCCACATGAAATGGGCCTGCCAAACATTATTAAACTTCTGGTCTCAGGTGGCAGACTTTTCCCAAAAGAACAAAGATCAAAAGGCTATCCTTGTCCTTTAAAACAAAGGAAGTGCATTGTCCTTAGTTTTATGCATTGGCAACCAGATTAAGAGCAGTATACATTTTTTAGGGAATATAATGGTGCACACTTAAAGCCCTTTGGCATTGAAGTCTTCTGTTTTTAGTTTCTGCTTTTGTTCTCTATTTATCTCAGAGGTTTCAAAAGTTATGTCTGGGAGCTAGACCACAAACTTCTCCACTTACAGCATGCCCATATCTATAACACTTTTCATATACTGTATGCTTAAAGGAGAACTAAACCCTAAAAATGAATAGGGCTAAAAATGCCATGTTTTATATACTGAATTTATTTCACCAGCCTAAATTTTCAGCTTCTCAATAGCAGCAATAATCCGGACTTCAAACTTGTCACAGGGGATCACCATCTTGAAAAAGTGTCTATGACATTCACATGCTCAGTGGTCTCTGAGCAGCTGTTGAGAAGCCAAGCTTAGGGGTCATCGCAAATTATCAAGCAGAAAATGAGGTTGGCCTGTCATATAAGCTGATGCTACAGGGCTGATTATTAAATTATAATGCTAGTTGCACTGGTTTCTGTGCTATCATGTAATAATTATCTGTATTAGTTACCAATCAGCCTCATACTGTGACATTTATATTCTATGTGTACTGCATATTTTGAGTCAGTCCCTAAGCTCAGTAACTGACAGCAGCACAGAGCATGTGCAGTGAATCAGCATAAAAGAAGATGGGGAGCTACTGGGGCATCTTTGGAGACACAGATCTTTACTGCTAAAGGGCTGTGGTTGCCTTAGGCTGGTACAGAAGCCCAAAACATAATGTACAACATATTTAGCCTACTTCTTTAATTTAACTTTCCTTGTCCTTTAATTGTATAATGTTTCCCAATGATCAGTGTCTCCTTCTTGTTGTACGCATGTTTTCTGATTGTATGCAAATGTTTGCAGTTGCATCTTTTATCCATTCTAGGCAGCCCAACCAGCCATTGTGTCTGTACACCTTTTTCATCTAGTACAGTATTATCTATTCAAATCAGTATTTGCGAATAACCTTCAATGGAGTCTCAGACATAGTGAGTATAAAAGAAAGAAGCTTGAAAAGACTTTAGATTGAATACATGCTCCAGTTGGTGCTAGAGCTTAGCTTGTGTGCTGCCGTTTAGTCATCTTAGTATCTTGCATTCAGTGTAACACATCTTAGTAACAGCTAAAGAAAATTTATATAGAGGGAAGGCTGTCATGTCTAACAACCTAAAGAAGACTAAGTACAGTGATGGGACAATGACCTGGAAATGGCCTAGGTTGGATGAGGTTATAAGAAACCAGTACTAAGAAAATTGTTGTCGATATGGTGCCAGGCTTTAATGTGAGCTTCATGAAAAAGACTGTGCAGGGGAAAGACTGTGTAAATGACAAGAAATTGTCATTGTATTTGCGTTAGCGACCAATATTACATTCCCCCCCATGCCTTTTAGGTAAATTGAACACACTCTAATGATATATTTGACCCAACTGTCCATCAGTATATGACTATGACTCCTGCATCAAGACAGACACATTGCTGACAGAGGGACAGTGAAAAGTAACTGGATTTTAAACTGAACAAAATTTTTACTAGAAAAAAAAGATTTTGCTCCACAAGGCTACAGTTTTATCATTATTGTTACTTCTTATTGTTATTGGCCTTCTTCTGACTATATCCAACTTTCAAATGGTCACTGACCCCATCTAAAAAAATGCTCTGTAAAGCTACACATTTATTGTTATTGTTATTTTTTTTATTACTCATCTTTCCAAACAATCCCTTTCCTATTCACATTCCAGTCTCTTGTTTATTGAAAGCAATGCATGGTTGTTAGGTAATTTGGACCCTAACAACCAGATTGCTAAAATTGAAAAACAACTACATATTGTCTCAGAATATCACCAAAACTTAATTTAAAGGTTAATTTAAAGGTTAACAACACCTTCAGTTGGTTTCATATAGTTCACCAGAAATAAAGACTTTTTCTAATTACTTTCTTTTGATCTGTTTTTCTAACATTGAAGTGTAGCTCTGGGGGGGGGGCAACTCTATAAACTGTTCTTAATTGATACATTTAGTTGATACATTTCTTAGCTTTGGCCCTGCTGAGCAGAATCCCTAGGTTTTATTAAAGGAAAAGGAAAGGCTTTGTGCGACTTGGGGGTGCTAAATTTTAGGCACCCCCAAGTGATTGTATTGACTTACCTGAAACCCCAGGCCGGTGTTCATATCAGCAGAAAACTGCACTGGCCTGGGGTTAGCAGTTAGCACCACGGAGGAAGAAGAAGCCAGAAGAGGATTGCTCCATGGTGCTCACTGGTATAACCCCGGGCCGATGCAGTTTTCTGCTGATAGGAGCACCGGCCCGGGGTTTCAGGTAAGTCAATACAATCACTTGGGGGTGCCTAACATTTGGCACCCCCAAGTGCACAAAGCCTTTCCTTCTCCTTTAATAAAACCTAGGGATTCTGCTCAGCAGGGCCAAAGCTAAGAAATGTATCAACTAAATGTATCTTTCTCTTTTAAAGCTGTTAGAATTGATACAATAGTTGCTAATACTAAAGAAAATGTATGAACTAAAAGTTGCAAATGGTAACAGTTTAGAGTCTGCGCCTGAATTACTGAGCTACCAGACAGCAATGATAGGTTCATTAAACTTTATACTTAGATTTTAAAATTAAAAAAAAAAAACAGATGAAAAGTAATAGAAAAAAGTCTTTATTTCTAATGAACAATCTGGTAAACTGAAAAAAAGTGTTTGGAAGGTGAACAACCTTTTTAACATACTGTATTTCCCCCACAATTCATTATTTTATCCAGTTATCCTGGTCAGCATAAGTCAGTGCAAAATGCTACCGTCATTGTGCAGCACCTTGTGCCAAGAACAAATAGTGTATCAGTTCTAGGCATTTTGGTGACTTTGATTACTAGAGCCTGAACTAGGGGGTATACAGAATAAGCAGTCCACAGGTGAATGGGGGGGTTTGGTGAGTAAAAGGGGGTGACTGTTGTCACAAGCGGATGGCATGTAAACAAGCAGGATAATGTAGAGCTATATGCCTTGGGTGCCAGCACCTCTTGGCCAAGCCTTGTTGCTTCTCTAGCAGTACACTATATAGAAAGGCATTCACATATAACAAAGCTAATAGTTCACTGTGATAACAGGGCCCTTTACCTTACTGCACTGTATGGTGTTGGTGTAGACTTTGGCAATCAGTTTTTAATAAGAAATACAGTATATAACAAATCACCAATGAATCAGCCTGCAACTCAAATATTGCTTTAGAAGTTTTGTGCCTCATTGTAATGACTGTTTTCTACTGAAGAAACATTACAATCATGTTCCCTCGCAAGCGCCTTTATTCCAGAGAAAACAACCCCAACCTTGACAGTCTACCCTCATAATTTAAGTCTTCCATCCCTCTAACCAGTTTAGTTGCATGGCTCTGCACTCTCTCCAGCTGACTTATATCCCACTTAAGGACTGGAGTCCAAAACTGCACTGCATACTCCAGATGAGGCCTCACCAGGGACCTATAAAGAGGCAAAATTATGTTTTTATCCCTTGAGTTAATGCCCTTTTTTATGCAAGACAGAACTTTATTTGCTTTAATAGCCACAGAATGACACTGTCCAGAATTAGACAACTTGTTATCTACACAAACTCCTGGATCCTTCTCATTTAGGGAAACTTCCAACATACTGCCATTTAGTGTATAACTTGCATTTACATTATTTTTGCCAAAGCGTATAACCTTGCATTTATCAACATTGAACCTCATGTTCCAGTTTGCTGCCCATTTTCCCAACTTAGACAAATTCTCTGCAAAGTGGCAGCATCCTGCATGGAACCTTTAGTTCTGCACAATTTAGTATCATCTGCAAAAATAGAAACAGTACTTTTAATGCCCACCTCCAGGTCATTAAGCTAAGATCTGTTGTATACTTCCAGGTCATTAAGATAAGATATGTTGTATACTTCTTCAGAACTTATCTTCTATTAAGGGCAGAGACACACGTGGAGATTCGGGGAGATTAGTTACCCGGCGACAAATCACCTCTTCTTCAGGCGACTAATCTCCCCGAACTGACTTCCCTTTCCTAGAATGTAAATAGCCAGCAGGATGGCACTCGGAGCGCTTCATTTTCCGAAGTTGCCCAAAGCTTCCTTGTGTGACTAAATCTCCCCAAATCTCTACGTGTGTCCCTGCCCTTACTGTGTATCCTGTGCTTAAATGGCTGCCCCCATGGCTACACAGCAGCTTGTTTATATCAACTATAGTAGTCCTTCTGAAGCAAATACACCAGTTGTACCAGTGCAGAGTAGCAATACATGATATTGTCATTCCTTTAAAACATTTTCATTTTTTTGTGTGTTGCTGTTCCTTTACATATGATCCCATAAGTGAAGGGTCTCTGTCCTATAACTGCAACACACCAGGTATTCGCATATTTGAAAAGGCTAGGGATGCACCGAATCCACTATTTTGGATTCCGCCGAACCACAGAATCCTTTGTGAAAGATTTTGCAGAATACCAAACCGAATCCTAATTTGCATATGCAAATTAGGGGTGGGAAGAGGAAACCATATTTTACTTCCTTGTTTTGTGACAAAAAGTCACTCAATTTCCCTCCGAATCGGATTCAGTACGGCTGGGCAGGAGTCGGCCGAATCCAAAACCTGGTGAAAAAGGCCGAATCCTGGATTAGGTGCATCCCTAGAAAAGGCTGCCCTGTCAGCACTCACAATAAAGTGCCTGCTACAAGTCAGGAAACAGTTCCTGCAACACAAGGATTCCCCAGCACTAAATTGTCTCCCATCACACACAGCAGTGGCAAGCACAAAGTGCACAGTAGCAGCTGCACCGGGTGGGAGTGGCCCGGGGAGGAAGGAAGGAGGGACCCGGCTCCTGCTTGTCACTGCCTATTACTTATTCATTTCTCCCAGGGAGCCCTGCCAGCAGCAGCTCTTTTCTCTCTACTACTTCAAACTCCTCTCTGCAACCGTTGCTTGTAAAGACTTTTTTTTTTTTTCCTGTTTTGTTCTCTAATAACCTCCTCTACCCCCTCCCTTTTTTTTTTTAAACAGGCAGAGAGGTCAGTTAATAGAAACTCATGTATCCATCTTTGCGCAAATAGTTATTGATGGAATAAAGTCTGCTGGATTTTTTTTTTGTTTTGGTTGGGAGTTTTATACGTTATTATCTGGTGTGGTCTGTGTTTTTTGGGCTGTTTTCAGGGGCAGAGTGTCGTTCTTGCGCTCAGCACTCTATGCAGCGCCGGGAGCTGCTTATCCCAATAACCAAACGCGTGGCTCCTTTGTGTACAGCGGCAGCTGCTGCCGATCTGGCTGCATGGGCACCTCTTGTGCTTCAGCTCCTCACGGCAGGTTTTATTTTTAAATAAACACAAACCGAACAGCTAGCTCCTACCACAGAGACTCCTCTCTAGATTTTTGTGCGATTGTAAATGCCGAGTAACTGGAAGATCTGCCACCAGCCTTTACGCAAATCGCACTCCGCTGGCAAACTTGCCTCCGTCTGCACCTGAGACTTCCAGAAAGGACAAGCAACTCAAGGCCGATTCCTTTTAAGACAGGACAAAACTACAAGTTGACAAGACAAGACGTAAAGCATGGATGTAAGGTTTTACCCCGCCGCTGCTGGCAATGCCCTGAGTGGGGATCCTTCTAACCTGGACTTTTCCCAGTGTTTAGACTACTACAGCTACAAGGTGAATATTCCGCTTTTGTTTTGAAAGTCAAAAGTACTAATATGCTTATGCTTTAATAATCAGATATTTATTACAGATTCTCTAACACTGTGTTAGAGAATCTGTAATAAATACCTGATACACACAAGGCTCCTCAATGCTGTTGCCTTTAAAAATAACTCATGTTATTGATTTATCACCATCATTAACCAGAGCCTTTATTTCTCACTCACTACTACTCACTTGCCTAATACTTTACTATTTCTCTTCTGTTCCATCCACTCATTTTCACGCTGCTCAGTTTTTGCCACTTGCAAACTTTTTAATCTTTGTTAATTTTATTTTCCTTTTTTTTTGGGGGGGGGGGGCAGATTTATCAAAATGTGATCAAATGTTATATTTATTCCTATGGGTTTTTTTTTTGTTTAGAACCATATTTATGAAATGGTGATTTCTAACTTTCACCCTTTGATAAATGCGCTTCTCAAAACAGGAGTGAATAGAACATGGGTGAGTTTTTATTTAGTAAGTTCAAAACTCACATTTTGATACATCTGCCCCCTTAATCTATGTAAATTCGGTAATGGATTAGGGAACATTGGTTAGTATGGTGTGTGACTGAGATGCATTCTAGTGCAGTGCTTTGTCATTATGTGGCTCTGTTGTGACAGTATTTGAGAAGAATGAATAGACCCTATGCAGAATGTTTGACTTGAGCTGTGTGCAGATCATTCTCCCTTTTCCTTTTGTTGGGGGAATAAATGAATGGTTCAGGTTATATTAATATTATAAGGCTCTATATGCCTTGCCCAGCCACTTTTCATAAGAAAGCTTTAAAGCAGCATCAGAAGCACACTGTTTCTTAAAGATTGCTAGGTGTTTTTTGTTTTTCTTGGAATTCCAGATAAAATGTTCTCATTTTAAAGACGTAATTGCGGAAGGCAGGCTTACTTCTCATGTACTGCATCAGTGAACTGAACCATGTTTTTTTCTTGTCCCATGGGCATTAACAATAGTAAATATATTACTATATGGCTGGAAATTTCTGATTGTCTAACATTATTGTAATGAACAAGTGAAATGCTCCCCACCCCCCTGCCCTTAACAATGAACTAATAACTTTTTCTCCTGAATAGTGAAGCACAGTACCTATTATTATTTATAAATCATTTCCATAACTCTGTACAAGTGTAACAAAATGATTCAATGTTATTATAAACTGATACAAATGAGAGGTCCCTGTTTGCAACAAAGTAAGAACTACAGCCAGTGTTATAAATCATGTAACTAAAATGGTATATTATTAATGTGTACAGAGAGTTGAATAAAAATAAACTAACATATCTGATTTTTTTTCCTGCAGATATTCTAGCTAGTTATCATAGCTTGTTATCACATACTACTACACAGACATTTAAAATTGGTTCATTTTCCCCATGGCTTACCCACAATGCCCCTTTTCTTACCATAATAATAACAGACTTTCCTGTTGGATGTTTCACTCATTGAAAATATGAAGACATAAAAATTAGCTAATGGTGTAAATAGTTAGAGTAACTAGAGTACCAAAAAATGTACATTTAAAGCACAATTGTAGCCCCTAGTATTGTGATGTCTGACCTGTGGGTCACAGCGAAATAGAATTCACATTCTGTTTAGGTTGGGGAAGTATTCTGCTACAATAGTCTTTACCATTAGTATTATGTATTTATATTCAACATTTAGCAGTGTGTGTATCTATCATATATATTAAATATGTATATATATATATATATATATATATATATATATATATATATATATATATATACACACATATATACACACACACACAACATTCTTCATTAACTATTATTTTCATCAAATCAGTTAACTCAGTCTATTGCCTGGAGGTTCAATTTATATCTCTTCTTGAAGATTTAGTATTTATTCAGTGATCAGTAAGATTGTTTGTTCCTCAATAGTGGCGCAGGTTACTGACAGCATATCGCAAGTGATACAATGCATTTTCTTTGCAGAGAAACTAAAGAGCTAAACCTGGAAATGTATCAGCTCAGTTATGGACAGTACTACCTTTGAATACCTACAACTAAAATCAGGATAACTTTTGTTTTCCAAAACCATGTGGAAATTTTAGTTTTAATGTAATTTTTATGGCCATTCATGTCTGGGTTTGTAGATAAGACTTAGACATTATTTACTAAAGGGCCCCAAATAAACTGTATCATATCTATAAATATTTTATGTCTGGATGAACCAATTTGCATTTTACCTTAAACCTTTCTAGGCCCCACCACCACTTATTTTCTTACCAATGTGTTGTTCACCTGTTTTTTAAATACATTTGCCCTATTCTAGTAGTTTCTAATGCCCTTCAATCACGTATCAGGCTGTGGCCCATTTTGCTAGAACCTCTTTACCTTTGCTGTAGGCAAAGTGCCTGAACACGTGTGAGAACTGATCCTAGCAGTGAAGTGAAAAACTTGTCCTTAGGGTCACTAGGGTCTGCATTATTACTTTCAAAGTTATGGTGTAGGTATATACAGTCATTAATGCCATATTCATACTAGGATTTTGCTTCATTTTGAGTTTTTTTTCTTTTTTTTTTTACTATTGAAACATTGAAAAATGCCTTGTTTCTGTTTATATTTTGTTTTATATCAGTTACAAATGTTCACCACAATACTTGATTATTGAACTGCTTAGTGATGAACTTTGTGTCATGATAAATTACAATCAAAACATATTATTTATATGTTATAATAAATAATGTACCTACCTTTGTAAAATATGAGGGTATTCGAAATCACCTTAGAGTTCCATGAACTGAATAAAAGCACTTAGCCTTCACGCTTGTGCCTTCAAATAGTCATGCAACTCTGAGGTAACATGTTATCTTATATTTCACAACAAGGAGTATATTATTCCCTGTATTATATGTTATCTTATATTTCACAACATGGAGCATATTATTCCCTATATTATAATGTACATTTTTATGTTTACATATATTCTGTATGGTGTGTGGTAGTGGGGAGGGCATGTGGATTCAAGTTTTATGGAAAGTCAGATTTGGACTCTGTATTTTAGCGGAGCTATGTTATTCTGTGTTTAAAGGCCAGCAGTATCGCCTTATTCAGAATTCTTTGGCTCATTCCCATGTCTCTATGCCAACTAGAAGTAACAAAATGTAGTTTAATACAGCTTCTGTATCAATATTAGATTAAAAGTACATAGGCACAAATGTGTGCATGATGGCAAGGTGTTGTCTGTGCTCCATTAAAGAGCTAATGATCATCATACAAACTTTATGAGGATTTCCTTTCGGTTACTTAGGAATATTGGCAGCTCCTAAACAAATTCATCAAAGGTACACAAACATATGATGGAAGTACCTTTTTTATCTTGAAACAAAGTATATAAATAAAGGGACTACTTTAAGTTGTATTTGTTGGTATTGGCTGATAAAAAATGCTTTTAATTTCCTTCAAATCACAAGAGATTAAGTCCTTCATAAAATAATGATAAAGTTATAATGATTAAGTTGAGCCACCACCCACTACTCTGCATAAAACACACATAGCCAATTATCATCAAGCACTCATAACTGCATATCGGTGTTTAAAAGCAATGCATCCTGGTTGTCAAGACTAAGCACCGCCCACTGGTAGTATGGAAGAGAATTGGCCACTCCATGTTAAACCCAAAAGAGCTGCAAAGTTAAATGGGTTGTTCACCTTTGAGATAACTTTTAGTATGATATAGAGTGATATTCTGTGACAATTTGCAATTTGTTTACATTTTTTATTATTGAAGGTTTTTGAGTTATTTAGCTTTTTATTCAGCAGTTCTTCAATTTGCATCTTAACCAATCTGGTAACTAGGGTCCAAATTACCCTAGCAACGATGCACTGATTTCAATAAAAGACTGGAATATAAATAGGAGAGGCCTGAATAGAAGGATCAGTAATAAAAAGTAACAATACATTTGTAGCCTTACAGAGCATTTGTATCTTCGAAGGGAGTCAGCGACGCCCATTTAAAAGCTGCACAGAGTCAGAAAAAAAGGCAAATAACTATAAAATTAAATAAATAATGAAAAACAATT
The DNA here is from genome assembly GCF_017654675.1 of Xenopus laevis. Classification (NCBI taxonomy): domain Eukaryota; kingdom Metazoa; phylum Chordata; class Amphibia; order Anura; family Pipidae; genus Xenopus; species Xenopus laevis. The sequence continues at coordinate 42,312,698 of NC_054377.1, forward strand.
GAAAAGTTGCTTAGAATTGGCCGTTTTATAACAAAATAAAAGTTACCTTAAAGTTGAACAACCCCTTTAAGCCTTTGATGTGCTAAACAAAAGTCTTTTTTTCATCACCACCCTGGCGTAATGATTTGCAAGGAATCTTATTTTTGAGGTTACACTATTGCTACAACATTAAATAATTTGATATGTTGTCTTTATGAAGTACTGTAATATTTACAAATTGATCTTTGTGAATCAAAACAAATATGCCTTTTATATAAAAGTCATGGAACGATGACTTTTTCAAAATGGTATTTTTTGTAAGCATACAGAAACAAATTCAGGTAAGTAACATTTTTTTCCTAAATGATAAATAACACCAAGGGAGTTATTGATTAAAATCTGAATGGCAAAAACCTGAAAAACTCGAGTTTTTTTTACTATTCAATCAAAATTTTTAGTGGGAAAAAAAACTAGAATTTTTCGAGATTTATTATACCCCGAGGGTGGAAGTCAGAATCTGAAAATCTGGGATCTCAGACCTGCTGAGGTCGTATAATATCCTATTTGAAAGTTTCTGTGGTCTGCGTTGGAATTATCCCTGAAAATCCGACTATTTAGGACTTTTCGGGCAAAAATCTGAAAAATTAATTTGAAAAATTCAATTGAAAAATCGTATGATTCGGGAAAAACTCAGAAGAAATTGGACGAGTCGGGTTTTCACTTTATTTTATCGATCCTATTAAATTGTGATTTTTTTTTTTAATAAAATAATTTCTTTTGGTCTGAGTTTTTAATTTAAAAAAATCTAAAAGGTTTTGATAGATAACCCCCCAAATATATGGAATATTTCAGAACTGATCTAGTATTTATTCATATCCTGTCAATTAAAAGCATATGACCTAGTTTTATTGCAGTGTGTTTTTATCAGCTCTGGTGTGCTCAGCTGTGTTGTATTAGTTGTGTAAACAAAGCCCCACCCATGCAGTATTCATAGCTTTCTCCTAAAAGCTCAGCAAATCAAAATGACCCTGTTTATATGTAAAATATAATGCTTTCTTGAAATGTTAAAGAATGTTAAAACTATAGATTATGTAATGTAATGGAGGTTACCTGTAAATGCATAGAAGGCTTTTTCATTTCCTGTAGTTACTGGCTGTTTACATAGAATATCAACATGTGACTTGATTCTGTGAGAACAGGTATTTCCTTCTGTTTAAGCAAACATTTATGCATATCAAAGGGGGCAGCTACTTTGCTTTTTACAGTTTTCAAACAACTTCCTTGTCGCAGTATTGACAGTAACCAAATAAATCCAAAAATCTAGGAAAATAGATGTTTAAAACATATCTTTGGATTACTCTCTGTACAAGCTGTGAGCAACTTTTTCTCAAGTTATACAACCTACCAAACTACACCCCAGCTGGCTTTTCATTAGGGGATTAGCAAACTACCAGTGGCAAAAGGCAAATAACACTGGAGGTCTTGTACCAGGCAGAATCTTTAAGGTAGAACCAGTAACACCTATGCTGAACTTCAAGGCAGTATACCCTTTTTTCCCAACATAAGTAGTGATGGGCGAATTTATTCGCCAGGCAAATTTGCGGCGAATTTACGCGATTCGCCGCCAGCGAATAAATTAGAGACATTTTTTTCAAAAACGAGACGCCGGTGCCGTTTCGCAAATTCGCCCATCACTAAACATAAGTTCAATGTAGTGGGCTGAACATACATTCCTGTTGTTTTGATCACAAAAAATCTGTGGTTTTTGTTTTTTCCTGAGATAAACAGGAAAAAACTGAGAAACTGATGGTACTCTGTTCTTGATCCTTGTAAAGTAGATAGATTACCTGTGTGTCCCTTCATCCTATCATTGTGACTGTTTTCTTTACAGAAGTCCATTATGCAGGGGGTTTATCTGTATTAATCAAATTATCCTCCTTGCAAATATGGATGCTCTGAATCCACTATTTTGGATTCAGCCGAACCCCTGAAATCCTTTGCGAAAGATTGGGGCGAATACCGAACCAAATCCAAATTCTAATTAGCATATTCAAATTCGGGGTGGGATGGGGAAAACATTTTTTACTTCCTTGTTTTGTGACAAAACGTCATGTGATTTACCTCCCCGCCACTAATTTGCATATGCAAATTAAGATTAGGATCGGCTGGGCGGAAGGATTCAGCCGAATCCGAATCCAGCTGAAAAAGGCCGAATCCTGGCTGAATCCCGAACCGAATCCTGGATTCGGTGCATCCCTACTTGGAAAGACCAAACATGGAGTAGCTTAAGTTTGCCTGTTTGCCCTGTTTAGCTCAAGAAATAATAAAAAAACATAGATTTTAGTTAATAACAACAGGCAAAAATGTATGATCAGTAGAAAGCCTCTTCATTGCACTCATGTTGAACAAGGGGTTATAATTTAAACATAGAATTGTAAAAGCATTGGGTAAATGACAATAATAGGGTTTTTTTAGAGGCCACTGAGAGCCTTTGTTATTTTATTTATTTGGAGGTCAACTGTGATTGTATTATTGTAACATAGGTTTTCCATAGGTTTACCTCAAAAAGGTGTACAGTATGGCAGATCTCAGAAACGTAAAAATAAAGATGTGAAAGTCCATGTTTTGTGCAGATATTACACAGAGCCTGAATATTTATCAGTTTAAGGACGTGAATAGTAGCTGAAAATTTCCAGTAACATCACTCTGGTTTTGCTGCCTGTTTTAGGAGTGATACAGTATTGTGGAGGAAACAATTTAATATTGACATTTATGGGCAGATTTATCAAAGGTCAAATTTATGTGAATGTTTTTTACTGTAATAAATTCAAATATACCCACAACTCGAATGGGAGGTTATTTAAAGAAAAAATTTGAGTGTCTAATATTCGATCGAATAGTCCCGCCCCAAAAGTTCAAATGAGTTTTCCCTCCGAAAAAAGCTCAAATGTCAGGAAGGCAATTAATATATTCAAATAGTTCGACAGACCTCTGCCATTGCCAAATTAACTCAGCACATTTTAGGTGGCGAATATTCAAATTAAAACTGTTTCCATGGTCGAGATGTGCTAAATCTCATTTTGACCCCAAAAAACTATTTGAATTTCGAAATTCGAATTTACATTTCGACCCTTAAATAATCTGCCCCTAAGTATTATAAAACCTTTGGCCCGATAAAGTTTGCACTGTATTTTCACTTATGGGCACATTTACTAAGGGTCAAAGTGAAATTTGGAATTTAAAAACTTCAAATTTCGAAGCTAATTTTTGGGTAGTTTGACCATCGAATAGGCCTAAATTCGACGTCGTTTCGAAGTAAAAAAGTTAGACTTCGACATTTCGCCACCTTAAACCTGCTGACTTGCTATGTTAGCCTATAGGGACCTCCTAGACCCTATAGCCAACATTTTGCTAAGTTTTTAGAAGTCGAAGTAAAATCGTTCGATCGATCGATGAAATCGTTCGAATCATTCGATTCAAAGGATTTCATTGTACGATTGAACGATTTTACTTCGACTGAATATGGCCAAATTCGATAATAAAACCCTTGATAAATCTCCCCCTTAATGTAACTTAACATAACTCTCATGGTATTTTCTTTTTAAACAAGCATCTTCTCTTGGTGGGACTGATTAGTAGTCAGTAAGAGCTCAAATATGGCAACCACTAACTACAAAAGTCTAAACGATGACTGACTTTTTACATCCAGGCATCTATAAATGATGGCCAGTTAATGATTTTCAGACATCCAAGAAGAGTTTGCAGTAGATAAAAAATGCAATTAGACTGCTAAAGGTTCTTGTGAAAGTGATAGATCTATGGGTTGTGTTATCTTGACTGGATCCCTAATCAATATATTGCACGTGTGCTAATCTTGATTTGCAGAGTGATTGTGTAGCTAATTGCTGTACTGATCAAAGCTAATAGGTCTTTGTCAGACTTGCAAGCAGTCACACTTTAGGCAACAGGTTGTTCACAAATCCCACACTTAATGAGATTAAGGTTGACTTCTGTCATCATAACCCTTTGGCATCATCAAGATATAAACCAGACTTCCTTGTGCAGGGAAACATGCCATAATGCTACATTTTTCTAAACCTGTCATTTGTCAAAGGTTAGCTCTGGCATTTAATATAGCTAATAATACGGTTTATTGAAACAGAGGGCAGCTTTATAGGTGCATTAGTATTTCGGAGAGTTTTAAAGATATTGCCTGCATTTAAAAAATCTAAGCGCAAACCTTTATATATTTATAAACATAGATTATATTTTAAATTTTTAATTACAAATGTAATTTTTGGGAGTTTAAAGGAGTAGGGTTTTCTTCAGTTTTATAAAAGATGTGATCACTGGTATGAATATGAATAAATATATATATTTTAAGATTATTTCATCAAAATCAAATGAACTTTTATGAAGTTGAGAGAAGCAAAGTATTTAACCTAATAAAATGCCTCAATGCCTTTCGACTGAATGTCTTTATATTCTGCATTATATCTAGATATAATATCCTTATTTATCATGACCTTTGTTTTTCTTTTTACATCTAAACAGGATTCCTATTTTTCATGTTTGAAGTAATTTAATAGTCGTGTCTAAGTACATTTAGCATTTTCAAATATCAATGAAAATGTGTACAGATTTGATGTTTACTTTTAATTTAGGTATTGCATTTTTTAGCAGTTCAGCAGCAATTTTCTTTTGGTAAATTGTGGTGAGCTTTATTTTAACTTTTTGATAAATATATCCCTTGGTGTAAATCTGTTGGGGCACAAATTGTACTTATTTGTTTTGGTGCCTTAATTTCGCTGATGCTAAGTAAATGCATTCATAAGTCATAAACAATTATTTATTGCTCATACAGTATTAGCCCATGGATAAAACCTTCACACATGTGTAGGATGAGAGAATATCCACATTAGAAACTTATATTTTGCCTTCAGTGTATTTGTTGCATACCTGTAAGATCACATTAATGAACAATCTACCTGGGACAGGAGGAAGGACTTTGCCTCCAGGGTTATAACCGGTGACTTGTTACTTCCATCTTTCTTTTAAAGAAAAGGAATACAGCTAGAAAATAAAAGTGTACTAACCCATAGGTTCAGCATCTCTGTAACAGTAATGACCATCAAAGTTTCCACAGGAGCTCTCCACTTTGGATTTTGTAAGGAATGTCAGTAAAACGCACATGCTCAGTGTGGTCTGGGCAGCTGTTGAGAAGCTAAGCTTAGGGGTCATTGCAAATCATCAAGCAGAAAATTAGGTTTGTCTGTCACATAAGCTGATGCTACAGGGCTGATAATTATTAACTAATGAAAATTGTACTGGTTCTGAAGCTGCCATATAATCAGAACAAATTACTAATCAGCCTTGTATCATGACATTTATATTATATAGTGAATAAAGTACCTCCTATTGTAAAATATAAGGATATTATAAATTATAGAGGAGTTCCATGACCATATGAAAGCACGAGGCAAAAAGCCTCATGGAGGTCATGGAACTCCAAGGTGACTTGGATATCCTCATATTTTGCAACAGGGGGTACTTTATTTATTATAAAACACACATTTCAGTAAGTCGTGACTTACTCCGATTATAACCGATGACATCACTAAGCAATATATTGTGATTCAGTCCCTAAGCTCAATGCTGACCGCAGAACAGAGCATGTACTGGGAATCAGCAGAAAAGGAGATAGGGGAGCTTCTTAGGGCAGATTGTATGTAACAGATCTACGGTTAAAGGACTGTTATTGCCTTGGGCTAGTAAAGAAACCTAAAACATAATGTAAAACATTCTACCCTTTTTCTTTGTTAAGGTCTTAGTTTTCATGAGATATTGAGTATCCTCAAAATGTATAGGTGAAAATAACCTGTAAAAACAATTCTTATAGTTTAGTTGTAAGATCACGGAAATCATTCAATTCCCTTTCACAGCCTTGCTGGTGTAGTGCACCATTTCAAGTTTCAGGGAGGCATATGATCTAATTGTTGTATGATGATGGAAATGATTTGGTGACTTGTAATGTGATTTAAATGCATTGTCAGGGATAAACAAACGAACATATCAAGGCCATCCAACGCCAGAGCTCACATGTGGCCTCCTAGGGATTCCCTAGTCTGCTTATTGGATGTATAGTCTTCTTTGTGTATCATTACATTATTTTTTCTACCAGGACTGGATTATATTATTTTATCTACACTGCATTGTAAAAGCTGAATGTCTTAATATATTTCACTTAAAACATATGTTTTAACTTTTAAAAAAAATGACAAAATTGTTGATCACCAAGATTACAATGTTAATAATGTTTATTAATCAGGTTAATAATGTTAAAAATTATTATAATACTGTATATAAAAGATTACATAACAAAATCAAGGTAGATGTATCCCAGGTCAACCTTCCTGTAAACAAGTGGTGCTTTCAAAGCAAATCTAGCGTTATTTATATAATACATGGGGAAAAAAAAGTACTGTATTTTTTGTATAGGTTTTTTGTTTTTTTTTATGATCTGCACTTTTAGTTATACTAAGTTTCTTGACATATCTGTATTGACCCTTAGCAGATAAGGGGTTAATGACAGAACAGACATTTTTAGCTTGCTGGTGCAGTAACTTATTAAACCAACAATTTCATTTAATGTCCATTTGGTATTTAAAGAGCACCAGTCTGTCTCGCTCTGCATCGTAGAAGTTCATAAAAAACGCTGTGCAGTTTATAAATATGCAAGCAAAACAACCCTTCATCGCTTTTCTAAAAAAAGAAAAAAATTAGATTGAGTGCACGAGGTGAAATGTCTGTATTACTTTTTGAGATAGACTATGCAATCATCAACTAGTAGCACCTTCCATTAATACCAAGTGTTGTTTCAACTGACTAGTGAGAAATATAATGAGGATAGAGAGAAAGACCTTCCAAATGCTCCTGTTTGAAATGGTGACCTTGACTGCAGCAGATGTAGTAATTATGAGGCTGGAGAGCTGAGTCATTGTTCATTTTTAGTGGTATATTGGTTTCAATGTGCTAATCAAGCAAGATAAAATCCATATGGATGCCATGTAGTTTGATATGGCTTATTTGTGTGTATATGTATATGTGTGTATATATATATATATATATATATATATATATATATGTATGTATGTATGTATGTATGTATGTATGT